>NC_065446.1:55512090-55734590 GCF_917563875.1 Diabrotica virgifera virgifera
CAAATTAAAATATAAAATAGTTATTTGAAAATCATATTACAATGAATTTAAAGAAGGGAATATGGAAAAATCCAGACCTTTGGAAAAGAGGATTCCTTTTTAATTACAGTCTAAATACGAGGACTGGCCAAGTACCTAAGAGGTGGAGGCCATGAAACTAAAAAAGAAGAAGAGTATAGCGACGTCAAGAGACTTGTCTCGGTACTACAATTATGACATTTACTTTAGGATAACCTTGAGCTACCTGCGTGGAACGTCTAGTTATTGTTGTCTGTATGATGTATGACGTATGACATTGACATTGACATTTTGTCTAACATCTGCATTTAAAAATATTTGCATTTGTTATCTTGAACTGAACGGTATTATTTACTTTTTAAGCGAAGCATTACTTTGGGGATTAAAATCCTATATATTTATATTATGTTTTATTTTTAGTCCGAATTTATCTTCTAACTGATACATTAATAATAACACGGGCAGGTCGATGATATCTATACGTCGTGTATATAAACATAATGAGACATCGTAGTCAACACCAGTTGGTTAAATAATAATAATATCGTATGGCATTTTTGCCGGGTAGATCCTTTCGGACAGGTTTCGGCGCCATTTACATATTTAACCCTGTTTCAAGTAACAAGTGTCGATGTACACACTAGCCCAGGGGGACCGATGGCTTAACGTACTCTCCGAGGTACGGTGAACAGCTCATATCATTTTTAGAAATGAAAATTGATTGTCTTTGTCGGGGCTCGAACCCGGGCGCTCTGGCTTATGAGAACTGTTGTCATGCCGCTGCGCTACCGATGTTGGTTGATTCCATTATACCGCAATATTTACCAACATTAAAATGGCACTTACTGCTGTGTTTTTTGTTATATGTTTGACTGTCACTAACATTCACTGGTTGTAAGAGCCGTTTTACATGACCGAGATTTACTTCGAAATTGACGCTGATAACTACCATGAAAAATTATCTAATAAAAATGTTAGATGTAAAACACAAGATTTACTCTGAAATTTACCATGATAATTTTCAATCTAAAAATTTAGAACCTGTTCTATATTCTAGAAAGTTTTCAGAGTAAACTGCGCGAGTTTCTGCGCAGAACGTTAAATAACGAGGTGGTGTTTACGATAACAAAAACTTTATAATTACAACACGTGCTGATTTGTTTATTCAGTGAAGTATCTTTGCTTTGTTCAAATTATTTATTTTTGCACAAGAATTTACTTCTCTATCCAAATATATTATTAAAAAATAAACAAATGAAAGTTGTAACTTATAACTTTAAAATGTCATTTCACATTTCTTCTTTTCTTATGTTACCTCTAACTTTGTTTTCTTTCATAAGTGGCCTTTTATTTATAACAAAACTCTATTTAATGTCAGTCACATTACACACTACGCATGCGTTTCACAACAATTATGTTAAGATTTAACTGTAGGTGTAAAACAAGAAACAATGGAAAAATTGTATAAATTTACTACATAAATTTTCGTTATTATTCTTGAAATAATTTTCCAAGTAAATCTCGGTCATGTAAAACGGCTCTAATCAAAAAAAGATAAAATAAAAAACAAATATTATAAAATAAATAGATGTATATTTTCCCTTAATGTATGTCATATTTACCATTCTTTCACGGTTTTTGCTCTAAATTTTAAAGAACCGCTTGGATTGACATGAAATTTGGCATTCGTATAGCTTACATGTCAAAGAAAAAAAGTGATATTGAGCCGATGTGTGCTTTTGCCCCGGGGGTGAGTTTCACCCCCTTTCGTGGGTGAAAAAATATATGTCCAAAATAAGTCTGGAAATGGATATACTGACTAATTTTAAGTAACTTTTGTTCTATAGAGCTTTTTCGCCAAGTCAACACTTCGAGTTATTTGCGAGTGAAATTTTTCAACAAAATAACCACATTTTTAGACGGTTTTTCGCAAATAACTCAAAAGTAATTATTTTGTCGAAAAAAACGTTATTAGCACAAATATAGCCTATAAAAAAGTAAAAAAAATGGTGTACGCGTTAGGTCTCTAGATCTCGTAGAACCAGAGTTATGGCCAATGAAAAATAGATTCATATTCACCAAATTTCAAATAGAATAATTCAACGTGAATATCCAAAAAATTACGCACTTTTTGGGGAAATCCCAATATAACTTTTTTAAAGTGTTTAAAAAAAGATTTATTTCTGTTTCTACAAAAAGTTCCTAGCATTAAATTTAAGCAAGTTACGCTCAAAATAAAGTTGGTCCCTTTTGTTTTTGCAAGAAAAAAAATCGGGAAGACCACCCCCTAATTAGCAACTTAAATGAAATTAATCGTTACCGCTTCACAAATTATTTTACTTATGTTGTATTTATATATGATCTGTAAGTTTCATCAATTCAAAGTGCTTATTTTAAAAAAAATTGGTTTCAAAGTAAAATTTTTAAAAATATAAATTTTGAAAAATATGCTTTTTTTCAAAATAACTTAAAAATTTTTTGAGATACCAAAAATCTCGAAAAACAAAAAGGTCTGATTTGCTTTTTTGAATATCATGTATTTTTTTATTTTTCCGTTAGATAAAAATTGATTAAGATTTGGTGTTTCTAAATTTGCATACATTCGTGATCAGTGACTCGTTCAACCACTTTTAACTACAGCCCTTTCAATAATAAGGTCTTTGAACCGATGAAACTTACAGATCATATAAACAATATACACACGAGTCAAGAAACTTGTGAAGTCGTGATGAATAAGTTCATTTAAGATAATAATTAGGGGATGATTTTCTCGATTTTTCACCAAAACCAAAAGGGACTAACATTATTTTGAGCGTAGCTTGTTTAATTTTGATGCTAGAATTTTTTTTTTTATAAAACAAAAATGAAGCTTTTTTTAAACACTTTAAATAAGTTGTAATGAGTTTTCCCCGAAATGTGCTTCATTTTTGGTTATTTCACGTTAAAGTATTCCATTTTGAATTTGACGAATATGAATCTATTTTTTATTAGTTATAACTCTGCTTCTACTAGGTGTAGAGACATCATATATACACTTTTTTTAATCTTTACTGGCTATATTTTTGCTAAGAATGTTTTTTCGACAAAATACTTACTATTTGAGTTATTTGCGAAAAAGCGTCTAAAAGCGTGATTATTTTGTTGAAAAAATTAACATATTCACTGCTAAATAACTCGAAAAGTATTGACTTAGTGAAAAAACTCTATAGAACAAAAGTTACTTAAAATTAGCCAGTTTATCCATTTCCTGACTTTTTTTGGACGAATATTTTTTCAATTCCCAAGAGGGGTGAAAACTACCCCCAGGGCAAAAGCACATATCGGCACAATATCACTTTTTTTCTTTGACTTATTAGCTATGTGTATGCCAAATTTCATGTCAATCCAAGCGGTTCTTTAAAATTTAGAGGTTTTGCAATATTTTACCGTTAAAGAACGAACTAAGTGAAATTTTAGCAGATATAAATGAGAAGCAAATATTTCAAATTCAGATATATTCAAATTTTGAAGAAAAGAATCGTTTGGTGATTAGTATTAACCATCATTATCGAGTTTTTGCCGCGTTTACTATTGACTTCCAAGTTTATCAATCCTGTGTTACTATTACCCATTATCTCATTTTCTCTAAATTCTCTCTGACTGCATCTTTTCCCGGTTTTCTAGACCCTCCTACAGACCTCACATCTGGTCTTTCCCAAAGCACATATGCTTCCATATGCGACTGGTGGTCGTATTATGGTTTTGTATAACTTAATTTTTGCACCTCGTGAGAAAAGTGTTGACCTCACTAACTATTGCATTGCAAGGAAAGTATCGGTATCTGTTTTCCGTCATAATTCGCGTTTATGATCAGTGTAAAGTAAACACCTTATTTTTATGAATGAAAGTTTTACTTTAAAAATTAACAATATCAAAAATAAAACTTTATTAGGTTACACTATATTATCTCATTACACCATTCGTGGCTTCTAAAATTAAAAAAATTGAAGAAAAAATTTTCTGTGTACATAAAAGGTATATTTATTTGAAAACCCCAATAAAGGGCTACATAAAAACAGAACGCTTTCGCTCTAAAGAGAGCATCATCAGTGTTCTAAGCCTAAAATAAGTATAACCATAATTAGTGAAGACAAAAGTAAAAAATTTAAAGGTTAACCAAGATAAAAAATTAGATTATACTCACAAGCTCTACATGCTAAGCCACCAAAAATACATGGGTTAACACTAGAAGCACCAGAGCGGTCATTTTGACTGCTTTCTATTTTTGACACTATGTTTTACTCATTCATAGCTATTTTAGGAACTTGATAATTTATGACTTTTCTTATATCTATTTGAAGATTATAATTTCTCTTTTACAGCTACTTAGCGGAATTACTCTTTAAGATATGCTAATGTCTACCTAGAAGCACCAGAGCAGTCATTTTGACTGCTTTCTCTTTTTGAACCTCTGTATTACCCATTTATATTTATTCTACAAAATGTATAATTTGGGACTTTATTATTTATTTGAGGATTATAATTTCTCTTTTACAGGTACTTTTACAGTATAATTACATTTTGAATATAGTTGATGTCTACCTAGAAAAATGGGGTAGTAATGACAAGGTGTTCTACTTTTTGTTCTACTTGTGTAAAATCCATCGAAAACATTTGTTATTAGGTAATTTGAGTATACTCTTTGCAAGTGCGTGCTCAATATGTATTTTGATTTTTCATTTTGATCTTTCTCTTTTCTGCTGTTATCATGTCTCGTCGATATTGACTGAACAATAACTATTGGAGTGGTTACAGAATTTGTCAGATAATGAATCTGAAGTAGAGTTATGTGATGAACATGTATCCAATAATGAAGATGACGAGTATGTGCCTGATAAAATTGATCAAAGACATTCACCGTGTAGCGATTCTGAAGATGAAGTTGAGATTGAGGAGATGCTCAGTACTTCTGCTTCAACTTCGAATGCAGACTCCAATACCTCTTCAGGAATTATTACTAACCGGGTAAGAGGAATTCGCGGAAGCAGTTTAGAGAATTCCTCCATCGACACTATAGTATGGGAGTTACTTTACAATAGCCCTAGTACACCATATATATATATATATATATATATATATATATATATATATATATATATATATATATATATATATTACTAATATATATATATATATATATATATATATATATATATATATATATATATATATTAGTAGCTTCACTAGCTTCTATTTATGTGTTCACTTAGGTATATAATATTTTTGAGCATATTTTTCTTTTTGATATGCCTATCCGTGACGAATGTTGGCGACCATTGTGGCAATTTTTACCTTATCCGCAGGATGTTCTTCTTCCTGGGCCCCGTTTTCCAAATATTTTTCCTTGCAGGATGGCTTGTAGGAGGGCATATCTGGATTCATTTCGCATAATGTGTCCGAAGTATTGTAACTTTCGAGATTTGATGGTGGCCAATACCTCTCGGTTCTTCTACATTCTTCTGAGGACCTCTTCATTTGTGACTCGGTCAGTCCACGTGATTTTAAGTATTCTCCAATATAGCCACATTTGGAATGCGTCCAATTTTCTGCACATATCTTTGTTCAAGGTCCACGATTCAACACCACAAAAAACAACAGAGAAGACGTAGCAGGTGAAAGTGAAAAACATGTGAAATTTGTGATATACATATGTAAATAAAATTTGTGTGGGTCTTGCACAAGCAAAATTAAAAAAATTTGCTACTGCATAAATTGTGCTTAAATAATTAAATAATTTATTTAAATATTTAAATATGTCTTTTATTATTAGTTATTAACTCAATATAGGTTTTTATCAAGTAAAAAAGAATTCAAAAACGGCTGGCAATAGAAAATTCTAATACCCGTCATTTTGACCGCTGCGGTGCTTCTAGGTATGCAGAAATGCTGGTGCTTCTAGTGTTAAAACCCTTAAAATGTCTCTCTTACATTGACATGTTGTATATTAAATCCTGACGATGGATGAAATTTAGAGAGATAGCTCAAAGCATCATATGACTATTCCACGAAGCATGTGGGTGGTTGAGTCGATTTCTCTGTTTTCACAAAGAGAAAGGTGAAAGCCAACTGATTACATGTGACAGGTGTGAAAGCGTTTCTGACTAATGACAGTACGAGACAGAGAGTGTAACTTAAAATTTTGTGAATTGAAATGTAGTTGGGTACACTAGCCACTAGTTTTAAAAATTATTTCAATAATAACAACAAACGTCGTGTGCTGGGATTACAAGTACTCCATACAGCTGACAAGAATAATATAAGGAGTGAAAATAAAGTTATTTAAAACCAATTATTGTCAGCGGGGTTCAAATAAGTGTATTACTAAAGATAGGTAACCAACTATACATGCTGTGTTTTTTAAATTAAAGATTGATTTTTGTTTTAATGGTTGTAATAAAAATAATATAATAATATAAAATAATAATAATAATAATAATACAAAAATAATATCTTTAATTTAAAAAACACAGCATGTATGTTTGGTTACCTATCTTTAGTAAAACACTTATTAGAACCCCGCTGACAATTGGTTTTAAATAACTTTATTTTCACTCCTTATATTATTTTTGTAAGCTTATTATGGAATACTTGTAATTCCAGCACACGATGTTTGTTGTTATTATTGAATTTTACTACAAATAATTTTTAAAACTAGTGGCTAGTGTACCTAACTACATTTCAATTCACAAAACTTCTAGTTACACTGTCTGTCTCGTACTGTCATTAGTCAAAAACGCTTTCACACCTGTCACCTGTAATCAGTTGGCTTTCACCTTTCTCTTTGTGAAGACAGAGAAATCGACTCAACCACCCACATGCTTCGTGGAATAGTCATATGATGCTTTGAGGTATTTCTCTAAATTTCATCCATCGCCAGGATTTAATATACAACATGTCAATGTAAGATTTTTGTCGACATTTGAAGGGTTTTAACCTATGTATTTTTGGTGGCTTAGCATGTAGAGCTTGTGAGTGTAACCAAATTTTTTATCTTGACCAACTTTTAAATTTTTTACTTTTGTCTTCACTTATTATGGTTATACTTATGTTAGGCTTAGAACACTGATGATGTTCTCTTTAGAGCGAAAACGTTTTGTTTTTTAATATAGCCCTTTATTGGGGTTTTCAAATAAATATACCTTTTACACAGAAGATTTTTTCTTCAATTTTTTAATTAATAGTATACCACCAGCTACAGGAAATTTTATCCTTATGGATTGCTTCTAAGATTTGTAAGCCAACGAATTTCCGGAGCTAAAGCCGAGAGATATCTATCTGGTTGCATCTCACAATAAAAATAATAAATAATCATCAATACTCATTCAAGAGCCGTCTTATTTTAGTTAGTTCAGAGAGTGCCAAAAGCATTCTAATGGTAGGAGAGCCCAAGCGGGGATTTTTGCAGTTACTCGAGCTTGTCAGATTATCATATGGGAAGAAACTTGGTGCCCTGCAGATGTACCTCTACCATATATTAGCTCTTAACACAGGGAAGTTGGTTAAGGGGGCCCGAAAAAAAAATATATCCTTAAAAATACTCGAAATTGTCAGATTAAGATAAGGTAAGTTAAGGACATGCAAAACAGTGTATATTTCAAAAATCTGACGATTTGAGCGGGGCGTAAGGAAATGAGCGAGTTAAAAAGTTTCACAAAAACAAGCGAATAATTCGCGAACAACTAAACAACTAAACAACAGATCGAACAACTAAAAAATATGTGTTCAATATTTTTCAAAAATACATCGAATGATACCAAACAGGGCCCCCCACGCAGAGGGAAGGGGGTAAATTTAAAATTTTAAATACAAATCCCGCGATATTTCGCAAAATAAATAATTGATCGAAAAACTGCAAAATACACTTAATCAATATTTTTGAGAAATCTATCGAATGGTACCAAACACGACCCCCTACGGAGGTGGGTGGGGGGTTACTTTAAAATCTTAAATAGGAGCCCCAAATTTTTACTCCAGATTTGGATTCTTTACGTAAAAATAAGCAACTTTTATTCGAAACATTTTTTCAAATTATGGATAGTTGGCTCTATAATCGGAAAAACGGTTGTTGTAAATGGAAAATTAAATTAAAAATGGATAGTCCCCACTAAAATGGAAAACTTTACTTAACTTTTTTTGGTTTTAGGACCTAATAATCACAACCCAATAGGTCCCCAAAGCGCTCGAGTGACTGCACACTTAGCATACTTCGCTCCCCTTCTATAACTAGTTTTAACCCTTCTTAGGGTCTCATCAGAGAGTGTTTATTTGATTCTCTCTGAACCACTAAAATTCGGGCTGCCGATATCGGTCTACAACAAAATAACATGATGGTATGGATGCCCTGGTGGCATCTGCTAGAGACGAATGAAAGTTTTACTTTTAATATTAACAATATCAAAAAAAAAACTTTATTAGAACTAATATTCCGGTTACACCATTCGTGGCTTATAAAATTTGCAAGCCAACGAATTCCCGGAGCTAATAAGTTCGAGGGAGATCTATCAAGTAGCATCTCACTTCCCGCCTGTCCAGCACGGTAAAATTCCAACAGAGATTAGTTCCCAATACTCATATTAGGAGTATAACTAATAAAGATAATAAATAATCATCAATTATCATTTCGTTGTAAAGCAAAACAAGGCAGCCCGAAATTTAGTGATTCAGAGAGAATAAGCACTGTCTGATGAGACCGTGTAGAAGCCTCGGAGGTGTAACCAGAGACGGTTCCCATTGTTTTCAGTCTGGTGGGATGTAGTGTAACATTATGTTGTTTTATATGCCATTAGACTGAAAACTTAATGTCTGAAAACATTAGACTGAAAACTGAAAACTAGACTAAGTAACTTAGACTTATCTAGTTCTTGAAAAAACAACCTGCTAGCAGTTGCCGATAGGGCATCTATGCCATTTCGTTCGTTGCAATCCGTGACTGCACGCCGGGATTTGTTTTGGTTGGATCAGGGAGAGCAACATGTGTGCCTCCTGATGAGAGACTAATAAGTTTCGAAACCGGTAGAGGTGCTTGCTGCACTCTCTGATTGGACTAGAATAGGATGCAGCTGTATTTTCGTGTTGCAACAAAATTGAAAATGGTTATTCATTTTTGATTTACATGTTTACTCTGATTGGAGTACGAAGGGAACCATTCTCGTTGGAACTTTACCGCGCTGAGCAGATGGGACGTGAATTATAAATAGTAAAATTCCCTCATCTTCCTTAGTCTCAGCATCCGTTATGGCTTGCAAATTGTAGAAATCTCGGAGGTGTAAACAGAGAAGGTTTCCATTATTTTCAGTCAGGTGGGATTTAGAGTAACATTATGTTGTTTTATATGCCGTTAGAATGAAAACTTAGTCTTTTAACCTAAGAAGGGTTGAAACTAATTAGGGTGCTTTTGGTGCTCTCTGAACTAACTAAAATAAGACGGCTCTTGTCTCACTTCACAGCGAACTGATTATTAATGATTATTTACTAACCTTATTTTTCATCCACTTTTAACATAGTCAGTCAAACCTAACCAAATACTTTTAAAGTGTTCCTGCATATTTGCTACTTACTTCTTTATCTTTTCGGCAGAAGTTTTACCAGTAGTTTCGGCAAAAACCTAAAAATGTGTAAAATTTGTTTTTCTTTAACGCCCTGTATCCTGAAAATGGATGGCAGAGTTACAAGAATTGTTTACTAAGCAAACACCAATTATTTTTCAGTTTTTTTACTTATCCTAAAGACGGGGTTACCTTTTTCTAAACACCCTCTATACAGGTAGTCAGTTTATAGGAGTGGTCGCTTACAGAGATTTTATTTTATATCAATTAAAACGTTTAAACTCATATATGTCCACTTTATCATTCGTTCGAAAACAGAGATGTGTCAATCATTCAGTATCAGTTATATATCCAGATAAAATAATTTTTTTGAATTGACAAAAAATCGTTTTTAATAAATTGTACCGTGCATCTTTACGGTACAAAAAATTTAGTATAAATAGCTCATTAAAATCTAAATAAAATAAGTAAACTTATTCTAAATAAAATAAGTTTTTTAAAATTTTTCTCAAAAGTTAATAGTTTTAAAGTTATAAGCGATTTAAAATCAGAAAAATGACAAAAAACGCATTCTTGGATTTTAAATCGCTTATAACTTTAAAACTGTTAACTTTTGAGAAAAATGCCAATGATTCAGAAGTTTTTTCAGACAGGAGCGGTCTCACCACATGGACTAATTAAGCAGTCAACTATTTCTGGAGGGATTATACTAATATAAAGCAAATAAGCTAATCCTACGACAAATCTATCAGTTAAATTCATGTTTATTTAACCTCATCATTAAATCTCAGTCAACAAGAGTCGTATATAATTAAATGCAAACATATTAGGCCGATATTATAGAGAGCATTTACACGATTTATACAAATTGTGTAAATAATTAACACGTTAACCTCAATATGTATACATACTACTGAGCACTTTTTCCACAGGGGAGCACTATACTCACGCTTAATCAGTCAGCTATATTTAGCAACGGAAGTAAGTCTACATTTTTATCGCCATAAGATAAGATATCATAATATATATTATTATGAACATATAAATAGACATCTTGAAGTATCCCGTTACCAGTTTAACAACAACAAAAATACAAAAAAAAATAACCAACAAAAATGAAAGTTACTATACTATTCATTACTAGTCTTTGTATCTATTTAGCTTATGCACACCAAGAAAACCCAGAAAAATCAACAGAAAAACCAACAGCAAAACCAACAGAAAAACCAACAGAAAAACCAACAGCAAAACCAACAGAAAAACCAACAGCAAAACCAACAGAAAGACCAACAGAAAAGCCAACAGAAAAACCAACAACAAAACCAACAGAAAAACCAACAGAAAAACCAGAAGAAGGTAAAAATAATTTAAATTTTTAAGTATACGAACATAATTGATTCTATTATTTTTAATTACTTATTTAAATTAATTGGTCTGTCATTTCTTTCATTTTTCCCAATTTTTTTTTCTTAAGCAATGTTTATCATCTTCGGAACGTAGGTGTCATCCAAGTTCATATACTTACTTGTCTGTTATACAGTTTGTGTATTCATTGTTTTCTGCTTTATTGCCAATATAATATTTTATGAACACTGCATGCATATTTTTTGTTCGTCTAGGTCTTCTCTTCTTTGTCCTAGGAACATTTATTTTCAGGCTGTCTTTTCACGTCGTAATGCCATATCATGTTAGTCAGTCGTGTTACTACATTTTACTACATTTGTGATTTTCGTTGTTTCTTATCTCTTAGTATTTTTTAATGACCACGTGCCTCTTGACAGTTTGAACATTGAATTTAAGCGAAAGGCGATGTTTATTTTAAAATAAACATTTTTTCTGTTTCCTGACAGCAGTAAAATATATTTTGAATTGAATAAATTAAATTACATACATTCTTCTTTTTTTGTCAATAATTAATTTAATATAAAAAAATAAAAAAAAAAATTGGACACACTGAAATAATAATTATGTTAATGTTTATATTACTGTTTAGAGAATAGAATAATGTTTAAAATGAGCTAGCAGACGACCCCTTTTCTCATTTAAAATAAATTATCGATTACGTCATCACGCCCAGACGTATAAAGTCACTATGATCTGTTTTTAAACCAAGAAGAGCAATTCAAATTTACCGCGCCGTAATGCTTGTTTGTAATTTGTCCAACCTCAGGCAAGTTTACACCACTGTTATGAAATTTTGATACTACTGACATTTATGAAATTTTGAGACTACTGTCATTTCATAGGATAATTAAGTTATATCGGCGATTTTTTGTGTTTTCTGCGGTATTCCCTTAATTATTTGATTTTTAGTTTACTTTTATAATAAAAAACAGTTGTTTTAATACTCTTTAGCGACGTGTTAGTTTAATATAATATGAATGGATTACTGTCAAAGCCGATGTGATGAACCAAAAAAAAAGATGTGTTTGGTGATTTTTCTAGTGACTTTCTTAGGTTTGAACATGTCTTATTAGTTTACTCGTCCTTTAAAAACAAACCATAGTATGACATATATATTAAAAGATCATTTTATGTCAATTTAAAAATAAAAATCGACCTGTTTCAAGATTTATTCTTAACGTGGCTTACGGAATAAAGAATTTATTCCTTTCATTTGCACCATACTGTATAAATATCCAAGGTAAAATACAGATCAGTTGCTTTAATTTTTCTATGTTCTCTTAAACGAATTTTTCTCTTTTAGCGATCAGATTTTGAGTCCCCGTTATTTCTATTAATTTTCTATTAATTTCGTTGCTTAATAAACTGTCAGAGTATTTTTTCTTCTCTTTTTGATATCCTTTAATTGCGAACTAGTACTTTTTGCTTTATTTGCTCTATTTTTGTCTATTTTAAATATCTTTGTTTCACCCTCCCCATTGCCTTGAATATAAATATTTACGAAAGTAAGCCTGCTTCTAAAGAAATATATATTAGAAATGATTCCAATAATTAAAAACAACCAATTTGTATCAATAATAAAACTGCCTATCCCAGACCTCTTCAATAAATCGTTTTTGAAAAATCTCCGATTTTTCTATTAATTTAGATTTAAATTTTAGTAGTATCAGATGTAATGGAATATATAGAAAAAAAGTGTTCATTAAAATCGATCATTCACCGAAGTTTGAAACAAATTAAA
Source organism: Diabrotica virgifera virgifera (assembly GCF_917563875.1). Lineage (NCBI taxonomy): Eukaryota > Metazoa > Arthropoda > Insecta > Coleoptera > Chrysomelidae > Diabrotica > Diabrotica virgifera. The sequence continues at coordinate 55,524,838 of NC_065446.1, forward strand.
TTTTTAATTAATTCCCGACCGGTAAACCAAAAAATAATTGTACACACATGTAAATGTGTAACAAAAGTATTAATTGTAGTTATCAAAATTATCCAAAAGTGGATTATACCTATATGAATTTTAATATTTGTTTCAGATAATAACCAATGTTTATGTGAAAACCAGCTTGAAGATGTATACGAAGAAGTATATCACCTATATGAGGATATATGCGAATTAAGTAATGAAATAGACGAAATCCAAAAAGATTTGCATGATCTTGATGTCAAAGTTTGCGACCAGACACCAATTCTCCGCCACCTTAAATTGGAAATTTTAGCGTTAAAGAAGAATCAAACTTTGACTTTGACTGAACTTAAAAATCAAACTAACACTTTATCCATTATCGTTGGTAATATTAAAAGTGTTGATCATGAGATAAAAAAAATCAAAGGACATGTCAACCTTCAGACTACTCATATAGATTATTTAAAACAAATTTTATTACATGTTAAGATATGTTTATAAAAATGGTACTATGTTAAGAGGATCGGTACAAAGTTTCGGCTCCAATGCTATTTAAATGGGATTCATTTTTTTTTCGAATCCTGAGAAGACTAATATATATTTTTGAATAATTCATACGCAAAATGAAAGATTACGTTATTGCCGAGGGCCGAAAGTCCCTGAAAACTTCTATGTTTATTTTAATAAGTTACAGGGGTTAAAAACTAAGAGAAAATGTAGTGTGATCTTTAATTTTAAATATCTCATTTAAAAGAAATTTTTTATTAATTCTAAGGGACTTTCGGCCCTCAATAATAATTTGTCTTTCATTTTGCGTTTAAGTTTTTTAAAAATATTTATTAGTTTTTTCAGGATTCGAAAAAAATAGACACCATGTCTGTGGTGATATTTTCCAAATCGAACATTCAGTATCTTTGTTATACAAGGCACTGAGTCGAATAGAATAAGGTGACAAGACAGTGACAATTTTTAATATTTGACATAGCATCGGGAGTATTTTGAGTTGTTGATTAAAAATAATATTGATAGTGTATTTGATAAATAATTGATTTAAGACGTAAACTTAATAAAAAGCTATTTATTGTTTATTATTTATGGAAGATCCAAGCAGAGAATACACCAGGATATATTCTGTGATCCAAGTAATTTGTTGCTAAATATGTTCAAAATTGTAAGCGTTCTATAGTAACAATATATTATTAAAAAATCACTTTATCACTTTTCCGCTTTTCTCAATTGAGTATTAGTTTTTGTTGTATAGTACATAAATTATTACAATTACTGAATACATAGTTAGTGAAAAATTATCATATTAGTTAACTCAATTAATAAATTAAGCAATTATACCTACAAGTATTAAAAAATAACAGTTATCCAAGAACATTCAAAAACCATATATTTAAAGTTAATGATGACATTGTCAAGTAATGTTTACATATCCATACCAGTGAGAATTTTACTGCACGTAGTTTGCCGTGTAAAGACATACAAAGTAGGGATAGCCGTAAAATATTTGCGCCTAGACTCTTAAGGAGATTTAAGAACTAAAATATTAACTGATATTCAGATGCAATAAAAAATATAGTATATATTTACTGATTTTAGTTTAATTGTTTCTATGCCTTGTATGACCCGAAGGTGACATTGGAAAAAACATTCAGAAAGTAGCATTCAGAATTGAATACTCACATCTACGTACCTACTCAAGCTTAAGTTATGGCAAACCATGCATTCTATAAAATATATATACTTGCTAAACGCCTGTCAAAGTAGTCAGGAATACCTATCGAATGAGCTCCAGAAGAAGTTGGTTGCACCAAAATTAAGCAAATTATGAAAATAAAAGAATCCTTTGGAATTGGTTAGGAACAAGTGAAAATAAAGCATACGCCATTTCCACAAAAATTAAAATTTATAGGTAATTCCTACAAGACTTTGTATTTTTATTTAATCGACTATTTAGACAAGACTAAATTTAATTTTCTTTTGATAATAACTCAAAAAATACTCGATCTACTTAAAGAATTGTACAGAACCAAAGTAGAGTTTTTTTAACGAAGATTTTACTTTTACTATTTTTGTAAGAGAAAATATATCCGTGACAATAACGTTAAGAGCTTAAATTTTACTGCGAGCACCATGTAACAGAGTCCTCTTAAAAGGCTTAAAAAAAATAAGGGATTTAAAATATTAAATTAAATACAGTTTCATAGTCCTTAAAATAACCTTTTAAATGGTTTTAGGTGAACCTGATATAAAAATTTACAAAGGGATTTGTTAAAAAAAAACATTTTTTGGAAAAATTTATGGAGCACAAATGTTGATGCTCTCAACTACTTCTGCAGTTCATTTGATATAGTAGGGGAGGAAAGTATGCTAAATTTGCAGTTACTCGAGCGTTATGGGGACCTATTGGGTTGTGAAGATTAGGTCGCAAAAACCAAAAAAGGTTAAGTTAAGGTTTCCATAAAGTGGGGGACTTCCCATTTTTTAAATCATCTTACATTTCCAACAATGGTTTTTTCCGATGATAACGCCATCTATCCATAATTCGAAAAAATGTGTCGAATAAAAGTTGCTTATTTGTACGTAAAGAATCCAAATCTGCAATAAAAATTGGCGGCTCCTATTTAAGAGTTTAAAGTGACCCCCATCCGACCTCCGTGAAGGGTCTTGTTTGGTACAAATCGACAGATTTTTCAAAAACATTGAATACGTGTATTTTGCAGTTTTTTGATCTGATGTTTATTTCGCGGGGTTCGTATTTAAAATTTTAAATTTACCCCCCACCCTTCTCCGTGGATTAGCTTTTTGATCTGACGTTCATTTCGCGAAATATTCGCATTTTTTTGTGAAAATTTGTTACTTCGTCATTTCCTTACGCCCCGGTAAAATCGTCAGATTTTTGAAATATACACTCTTCTGCATCTACTTAACTTACCTTATCTTTGATGATTTTGGAAATTGTAAGGAACAGCAGAATAGAAACACAAGAAACGATCTACCGTAACGAACATCAATGCATGGCCTACGCCGACGACCTTACACTGCTAGCAAAAACTAATACCGAATTAAAGAAAATCATGAGAAGATTAGTCAGAGAGGCAAAAAAATTCGGCCTAGAAATAAATGAAGAAAAGACGAAGTATATGGTGCTAGGCAACACAGAAAAAGAACCTGTAGATATGCTAAAGTTAACAGCGTTCGATGGAAAAGAATATAAATTTAAAAGAGTAAATCACTTTACATATCTAGGTGCCATTATAGATGAAAAAGGACACGAGCAAAACGAACTAAAGCACAGGATAACTAAAGGTAACCGAAAGGTCGGCAGTTTAAAAAAAATTATTAAAGTCAAATTACGTATCAAGAAAGACGAAAATTAGAATATACCAAACTGTAATAAGAGCAACAGTCACCTACGGATGTGAAACATGGGAACTAAGCAAATCAGAAGAAGAAATGATAGAGAGATGGGAACGCAAGGTACTGAGGACTATTTTCAGGGGAAAAATGCGGCAGATGGTTGGCAAAGAAGAACTAATCAAGAATTAAGGATGTTTTACAAGGAACCAACTGTAACAAGATACACAAAGGCACAAAGAATCAGGTGGGCAGGTCATGTCGAGAGGATGGATAGGTCAAGAATGCCAAAGAAGATACTATTAAGAAAACCAGTTGGGACAAGGAGACGAGGTAGACCAAGAAAAAGATGGCACGAAAGTTTCAAGAAGATATAGGATCGATGGAAATTACAGACTGGAAAGAGAAAGCAAAAAACTGGATACAGTGGAGAAACATAGTGCAGCAATTTTTACATAGATATTAAATCAAATTATATAATAAATATAAGACATTAGTATATATTGTCATTTGTATTATGTAAAATTGTTATTGTTAAGTTGTAAAGCCCTAGGCCTCCAAGGCCTGTAGAGCGTGTTAAATAAATAAATCTTTGACGATTTCGAGTCTTTCTAAGGATATATTTTTTTCGGACCCCTTAACGAACTCCCCTGTATTAAGAGCCAATATATGGTAGAGGTACATTTACAGGGTACAACGTTTCTCCCCATGTAATAATCATCTGACGCGCTCGAGTAACTGCAAAAATCCTCGCTTGGGCTCCCGTACCAATAATAGGTATGTCTGAGTAATTTGACAAGTGTTTCTCTCTCTAGCTCCATCCCTTCTTGTGAAGTATTGGGCGCTTATGAGTTTTCGGGCCAAAAGTGTAAGATTGCTGTCTGGCGGGGACAACACAATCGCGTTGACGTTGACATGTGTTTAGTAAGTATAAATATGTTGTATAAAATGCATCATTTTGTCGTTATTTAAGCTTTAAGCGAAAATGCGCAAAATGTCGCCTGTCAAAATTTTCAATGTGTTTTAAATTTATTCGATTTTTTCGAATTTTCAAATTCGTATTTTTGAAAAATATTTCATTCAAAAGAAACTTTTTATTTATTCTAAGGGACTTCCGGCCCTCGGTAATAACGTAATCTTTCATTCTGCGTTTAAATTTTTAAAAAATACTTAATAGTTTTTTAGGATTCTGAAAAAAATTACTGAATATTTTGACAGGCGATATTTTGCTCCTTTTCCTTAATACTTATAGTCGAGGAAATGAAGCTGAAAAAATGGCAAAACCTCGCAATTTTATCGTCCAGCATCGATTTGTACAAAAATTTGGGATTAGGGTCATTACACCCTCTAGTTCATTTTCTATAGTAAGCCGTTGTACGCTTTTGATTTTTTAAGGGTGAAAACTACCCCTAATTGTAAAAAATTAGAAAATAACATTTTAAACTTTAATATTGTCAACATTTGGTTCTTATTAGTTACATAATGATTGTTTTATGCTTTAAGATATACTATCATAATATTTCAACCCTTAAAACCACCCTTGTTGGAGCTATATATAAAAAATTTATTTATCCTAAAAGAATAATTTCGGCTTGGATCGATTTACATAAAAATTTTGGATTAGAATCATCTCACCTTGTACTTCATATTTAGTGTGACCAACTAGCCCGAAAAATCCGGGACATGGCCCGAATTACGAAGTAGTGTCCCGCCGTCCCGGACAAGGCTTCCGGGCCATCCGAATTTTCAACGTTTTGGTAAAATAATTTTATTTTGAAATTTTTATTACATTATGTATTCTTCTAGGAATTAGAGGTTTTCTTCTGATTGTTAAGCAAATTAAGTTGTGCGACAAATATGAGAGTAAGAAGTAATCAACACAAAAATGTTCTGAAGTTGTTTTCTTGTGGAATTTTTGACAATTACATTTTGATGGGATTAATCCACAATTTGACGACTATATACCTGGAAATCTCCAGCTGATCAAGAGGGAAAGATAGTCAGAAATCAAATTGACTACATTATCATTAATAGAAGGTTTAGAAACAGTATTACATCTGCAAAAACATACTTAAGTGCAGACACAGCAACTAACCATAATCTGCTCTGTGCTGGATTCAAACTAAAACTAAAAAGAATAAAAGCCCCCACAACGCAGAAGAAACCTAATACTCGACTCCTAAGAAATGCCGTAATAGCAGATGAGTTCGGAAATAAGATAAATCGTGATATTAAAAAACAGTTAGAAAGATCTGAACAAGAAAATATCGGTCAAAATCTAGATATCATGAATTCCGCCATAGTCACCATAGCAAACGAAGTTTTGAACCAGAAAAAGACCCAATCAAGAAAAAGGATTGGATGACCGATAAAATACTAGACCTTATTCAACAAAGAAGAAATTGGAAAAACAAAGACGAGATTCGGTATAGAGAGATATATCGACAAATAAGATACGAGGTTAAGCGAGCAAAAGAGGACTGGATGGAACAAAGATGTCGTGAAATGGAAGAACTACAAAGAAAACATGACGAGTTTAATATACATAAAAAGCTTAAAGAAATTACGTACACTCAGAGAAAAAGAACTCCTGACTTTATGAGAAACTCCAAAGGTAACAATTATCGACTTGGATGAAAAAAAGGAAGAATGGACTAACTATATAAAAGAGCTCTTCCTGGATACGAGGCCACCACTTAACACCACAAAGTATACGAATACTGGTCCTAGTATTTTAAAAGCGGAAGTAGAGAAAGCCATCAAACAGAGCAAAAATGGGAAATTTCCAGGCCCTGACCAAATACCATCAGACTGGCTCAAACTTCTGGATGACGATAATGTCTCACAATTAACAAACATTTATAACCATATATACGAGACTGGAATGATGCCACAGATATGGTTGGAGTCTACATTTATTCCACTCCCAAAAAAACCTAATACATCATCATGTAAAGACTTTAAACTAATTAGTCTCATGAGCCACTCTCTCAAGCTACTTCTTAAGATAATTCTTAATAGAATCAAGCAGAAATTTGAAGATACAATGGGAAACAAACAATTCGGTTTCAGAGAAGGATTGGGAACAAGGGAAGCTTTGTTCTCAATGTTAACATTGCTTCAACGATCATGGGAAGTACAGAAACCAATTTACGTCTGCTTTATAGATTTTGAGAAGGCGTTTGATAGAGTTCAACATGATAGGTTGTTTGAATATCTAGAAATGATTGGAATAGATGATAAAGATCTGAGACTTATACAACATCTATATTGGAATCAAGAAGCTTCTATTCTGGTAGACGGCAAAGAAACAGACAAAATTTGCATTCAAAGAGGTGTGAGACAGGGTTGTGTGTTATCCCCAACTTTGTTTAACGTATACTCAGAAATAATTTTTAATGAAGCCTTGGAAGGACAATGTGGAGTTCGAATCGGGGGAGAAACTATTAACAACATCAGATATGCAGACGACACCGCGATCATGGCTGAAAATATCGAAGATCTTCAATTCCTTATTGATCGAGTCACTAGAGAATGCTCCAATAACGGACTTAACATAAATGCAACAAAGACAAAGTTACTTGTGGTTAGTAAACAAGACGTCGGCCCTATGCAACTAATTGTCAGTGATGAATCAATAACAAAAGTTAACCATTTTAAATACCTAGGATGTTGGATAAACGAGACACTAAATCCGGATGAAGAAATTAAAACTCGTATAGAAATTGCAAGAGGAGCATTTATGAAACTTAGATCTATTCTGAGCAACTCTCAGCTAAATTTACAACTAAGAATCAAGTTCCTAAAATGTTATGTGTATCCTGTATTACTATATGGATGTGAAACCTGGATCATGAAGGTTAACATGATGAACAAATTAGAAGCCTTTGAGATGTGGTCGTATCGTAGAATGCTCAGAATATCTTGGGTTCAACGCATTTCAAACAGAGAAGTCTTAAACAGAGTAGGTCAAGGCGAAGGTGACTTAATGAAGATGATAAAAAAGAGAAAACTTGATTATCTGGGGCATATAATGAGAGGTAGCAGATACAGGATGCTGCAGTTAATACTCAATGGGAAGATCGACGGAAAAAGAGGAATTGGTCGAAAGAAATATTCATGGCTCCGAAACCTTCGTCAATGGACTGACTTATCAGCAGATCAATTGTTACATGCCGCACAAGATCGAGAACGATATCAGCAAATTGTTATGGAAGCTACCCAAGCCTAAAAATTTGGGCACGGTACTTACAGAAGAAGAAGAATCCACAATCAAAAACTTAAAGCCTTTGAGATGTGGCTATACATGCAAATCCTAAGGATATCATAGACGGACAAGATAACCAACGAGACCATACTAAGAAGAATGGGGAAAGAAAGAGAAGTGATGTTTACATTTAAAAAGAGATAGTTAGAATATCTCAGACATATAATGAGAAACGGAAATAAATACAGATTACTGAAAATAATCCTTCAAGGCAAAGTATTCGGAAAGCGAGGTATAGCGAGAAGAAGAATATCATGGTTAAAGAACCAGAAGAAATGGTTCTCCACCACAACAACTAATCTATTTAAAGCATCTGTTAATAAAATAATTATAGGCAGAAGGATCGCCAATATTCGATACGGATAGGCACCAAAAGAAGAAGAAGCCACAATTGTATGACACTTACATTTTTATATTAACCTAAGGTTATAATACCTATTTACATGAAAATTCAACATCTTTTTCCTTTTTTGAGAACGATTTCCGGATTTAAAAAAAAAACTAAGAAAAATGTAATTATTACAGCCAATTGTGGCTTAATCCTATCAAAAATATCATTGACAACATAAAAATGTTAAGTAATCAATAAAATGATGATATTGAAGTTCTGACAAAAAAAATGGCCCGATTTTTATTGAAAAGTCCCGGATTTCTGGTATTTATTTCAGCCTTGTCCCGAATTGGACTGAATTGGAGTTGGTCACACTATTCATATCCTATATCATGCTTAAGGGCGTTGATTATTTTTAGGCGTGTAAACTACCCCTTATTGTGAAAAAGTATATAAAAACATTGTAAACTTTAATATGGGTAAAATTTGGTTTTTGAGTGGTTAAATAATGATTGTTTTATACTTTAGGATATAATATCATAATACTTCAACCCTTAAAAACCACCCCCAATAACATTACAGTTTTTATAAGTAGATATTTTAATAGATCTATACAGAAAAAAAGTAGAATTAAAGAATTACAAAAACATTTATTTACACAAAATACGAATTTGCAAATATGTACGAATACAAATACAAATAGTTTTTTAGTCATCTTCCAGTATACGAACCGGTTCTGTGGTATTATACACACATTGAAAATTATCCATCGCGAACTATCCGAATTTTCCGAATTTTTCAAATTCGTTTTAAAAACATAGCTCCTTCATTTCTGTTGATAAAAAGTTTGTTCAAAAATAACTTTGTAGGATTTTTGAAGAGTTATAAGACTGTGTAAACTAAATTCCGTAAGATCCCTTAGTTTTTAATTAGCGTGGGTTTAAATGGCTCGAATAAGGGGGTGTTAGCTTGTAAATGGAGGATTTAAACAGCTATATATCGCTAATTGTTCACTATAATGAAAATCTATGCACAAATGGAATTTTAGTTATTAAAAAAGCTACAATTTAGTAGTTCATCATTTTTTTGTATCTCCAGTATTTTCGGAGATATTTTGAAGTAAAAGGTGAAAAATGGGAAATTCCAAAAAATTTATTTTTCTTTAAACTCCAATTTTTCTAAAATTCTTCTTCTTCTTTAGGTGCCGTGTCTGTATTGAGCGGTTGGCCGTCATCATGTTTACAATTTCCTGAAATCTCTCTCTATCGGCTGCTGCGCGAAATAATTCTTCTACTGTGCTGCCACACCATTGTCTAATATTACGCAGCCATGAAAGTTTCTTTCGACCAATCCATCTCTTTCCCTCCACTTTTCCTTGTATTATAAGGCGAAGCAGATGGTATTTAGGTCCTCTAATTATATGGCCGAAGTATTCTGTTTTTCTCCTCTTTATGATGCTTATGAGCAGACGTTCCGAATTCATCATTTGAAGAACATCTTCATTGGAAGTGTGCAAAACCCACGATATCTTTAGGATTCGTCGATAGCACCACAATTCGAATGCTTCTATTTTGTTTAGCATTGTGGTTTTTAACGTCCATGTCTCACAGCCATACAATAGGATAGACCACACATAACATTCCAGCACCTTCTTTCGAATATTCATCGACAGGTTTCTATTACATAAAACTGGTTTCCAGATCATAAAAGCCTTCCGTGATATTTCGATCCTAGTTATTATCTCTTCATCAGAGTCACAATTTACATTTAACCAGCTGCCAAGGTAGTTGAAATGATTTACCCGTTCTAACTCCTCTCCATCAAGAGAAAGCTGACCTTGATCTATATTAATCTTTCCAACTGCCATCCACTTTGTTTTTGAAATGTTGATTTTAAGGCCTCTCCGATAGCTTGCTTCACTGACTGGATTTAGTAGTGTCTGAAGATCTTGTAAATTTTCAGCAAGAATGGCTGTATCGTCAGCGTATCTAATATTGTTGATTACTTCTCCGCCTAGCCTTACTCCCTCTTGTCTGTCATCCAAAGCATCCCTAAAGATTTCTTCAGAGTACAGATTAAAAAGGGTGGGTGATAAAACACAACCTTGTCGTACTCCACGTTTTATCGGCAGTTTTTCAGTACGACTGTCTCCAATTTGGATAGAGGCTACTTGATTGTAATATAAGTATTTCAGCAGTCTTATATCGTATTGGTCAAGTCCTGCTGCCTGCAGGCAATCGAAAAGTGTATCATGTTATACTCGGTCGAATGCCTTCTCGAAGTCGATGAAACAAACATAAACGTTCTTTCGGAATTCACAACTTTTTTGTAATAGAACGCGCATACAAAATAGTGCTTCTCTAGTTCCTAGACCATTTCTAAATCCAAATTGCTTATTACCCATTCTAGTCTCGCACAGAAGGAATACTCGGTTCTGTATAATACGTAAAAGTATCTTAAGTGTGTGACTCATCAAACTGGTTAGTCTAAAATCGCTGCATTTGGTGGGCCTGCTTTTCTTTGGTAATGTTATAAACAGTGACTCCAACCAATCATCTGGTATTTTTCCTTCGTTGTAAATTTTGTTAAAGAAAGTAGTCAAGTAGGTAATGTTTTCCTCGTCCAAAAGTTTAAGTAGCTCAACAGGAATTTGATCTGGTCCAGGTGCTTTATGGTTTTTGGCTTGTTGTATTGCTTTTATGACTTCTGACTTCAGTATACTGGGACCTCTGTCTAATTGGTTGTCACAGGTAGTATTTGGAGCATTTTCTCGAGAAGCATCGTCAAAAAGGTCACTGATGTGTCTCTCCCATTCTTTGCACTGTTGTTCGTGATTACAAATTTTTCCGTGCGGTTTTAAGGTTTTCTAAAATTAGGCCTTCTAAATAGGTAAAACTTTTTGGGTGTATTGATAATACAAATATAAAAGGAACTACAGAAAAGTGAAGACCAATTTTTATTTAGGAGAGTAGTTAGAGCGTTGTTTTCACAAATTTTTTCATAGAGGAAAGCAGGTACCGACATTTTTTTAATCATAATTCGCTTAATTTTCAGGCTACAAACTTTTTATTTTTATTTTTTGAAAGGTCTAACTGTATACTTGAAAAAATATTATTTTAGTTTTTCTCGAAAAATGCAAAGTTTTTCCGTTATTTTACTTTGAATATTTCAAATTATGCATTTGACGGAAAAAGCTAACTTTTAACATGCCGTATCTAGGTTTGTATTGGTCTTAAAGATATTACAGAAACAGAATTTGGTTTGTGTTACTAAAAGATACAGTTTTGATATCCATAGTTTTTTTGATTAAATGCATATTTTTCGAGACACTCTCAAAAAACCCTCTAAAAAGTCGATTTTTTCATCGAAAAACTGTTACTTTCAAACGCGAATAACTCTAAAAATATGTTTTACGAAGAAAATGTAAAAAATATTTTTTTCTTAGAATTACCTTTTACATCGATTTCCATGGTTAAAATGTAATAAAAAATTCCCGCCCCCGAGATGGGGTGGCAACCACCCCCAAGGTTTTAGCGTACAGCGGCATGATATAGAAAATGATCCTTGGACTATTCCCTACCTTCTGTGAAAATTTCAAGTAAATCCATGCTGGACGAAAAAATTGCGAGCCAAAATGCTTCATTTCCTCGACTATTAGATTTGAGTACTTCCCGAAAAAATTATACATGCTATTACCTATAACTCACATTAAATTAATAGTCCACAGTACATCGTCCTTTTTGGAAGATGATTACAAAAGTCTTAAAATGGTCTGAACTGCTTCGTTTGAGCGAGTTTCTGAAACATTTTAGAGTGCAGATTGGATGGATTTCTGCGTCCCGCGTCATTAACATATTTACGTTGTCGGATTAACGAAACGCGGCTGTAAATTTTTCGTACAATAGAGGTTGTCAAGGTAGTAGCTGAATATTTTTGGCCTAAGGGAATGAAAAATCTGTGTCTGGTTAATTTTTAAATTACTTTTTAAATAAAAATATTTTAAAAATTATTAACTCAATAATCATAATCATTGTTTTTGATTTATTTATGGACAGCCTTGCATTCACACTCACTCATTGTATTCGTTATAACAGCTACGTCAAAATTATTTAAAATTAAAAAAATGTTAATGTCACGTTAACCTCATACGTATGACTAAAGTAAACTAGCTCTTATTTAACGTCTAAAAGTGGAAAACTATCGTAAGTGGTACCGTTTCATAGGTTAATACCGATAATTTTCCACCTCTACTATTCTCAGCTCTTTTTATTTCACAAATCATTATGGTGTCTCATCATTCTCTTTGCCTTATCCCTATGCGGGGTCGGCTTCCCTAATTGCATTTCTCCACACAATTCTATCTTGGGTCATATCAATGTTAATCCCCTTTACCAACATGTCCTGCCTTATCGTCTCCCCCCAGGTCTTCTTTGGTCTTCCTCTCTTACTCCTTCCAGGAATCTGCACTTCAGTTATTCTTCGTATTGTGTGGTTAACTTCTCGACGTTAAACATGACCAAACCATCTTAAACTATGCTCCCTCATGTTGGCATCAATTGGTGCCACACCTAGACTTCCCCTAATATACTAATTTCTAATTTTATTCTTCTTTGTCACTCCACTCATCCATCTAAGCATTTTCATTTCCGCCACATGCATTCGTTGTTCCTCTTTCTTTTTCACTGCCCAACATTCAGTTCCGTAGGTACATCATAGCCGGTCTTATGGCTGTTTTATACAATTTTCCCTTCAGCTTCATTGGAATTTTTTTGTCACAAAACACACCACTCGCTTCTTTTCACTTCATCCATCAGTCCTAATTCTACTGCATGCATCTCCATCTACTTCTCCATTACTCTGTAATACCGAACGTAGTTACTTAAAACTATTGCTTTTCACAATCATTTTACCATCCAAAGTTACCATTTTATTTGTAGTAACTCCATCTTTAAATGAATATTCCAAACACTTTTTGTCCTACCAAGTTTTAAACCTTTTTCCTCCAGAGCTTGTCTCCACTGTTCCAGTTTTTGTTCTAAGTCTCTTTCACTATTTCCTATTAACACTATATCATCAGCATACATTAGGCACCATGGAATGCTACCCTGTAGTTTCGCTGTTATCTGGTCCAAAACTAATGAGAATAAATAAGGACTAAGCACCGAGCCTGGGTGCAGTCCTGCTTTCACCTGAAATTTATCAGTCTCTCCCACACCTGTCCTAACACTAGTCATTACTCCCTCATACATATCTCTCACAATCTTTACATATTCGCCAGAGACTCCTTTCTTATTGAGTATCCACCAGAGAATCTCTCATCAATGAATCAATGAATACCATATAAGCGTTGGTCTCTTTATTCCTGTATTTTTCCATCAGTTGCCTTACAATGAAAATTGCATCTGTTGTTGATCTGCCCCGCATAAAGTCAAATTGATTATCGGATATTTCGGTTTCTTCACGTATCCGTCTATCAATTACTCTCTCCCATATTTTCATGGTGTGGCTAAGTAGTTTTATAGCCCTGTAGTTTGTACATTGTTGTATGTCTCCCTTGTTTTGTAGACAGGTACTAATATACTGCTTCTCTATTCGTCTGGCATTTGTCCAACTTCCATAATTCTATTAATAGACCTGCTAGCCAACTTACTCCCGTCTTTTCCAATGCTCTACATACTTCCCCAGGAATATCATGTGGTCCGACTGCTTTTCCTTTCTTTATTTTTTGAAGCGCTTGAGCCACTTCCTCGTTTGTTATTCTGGTAACCATTGCTGTTACTGTCTCCGTTAACTCCACAGACTCTCTGTCAAATTCTTCATTTAATAAACTGTCAAAATACTTTCTCCATCTCTTTTTGACATCCTTTTCGTAAATTAGTATTTTATTATTTTCATCCCGGATACATCTATTCTGATTAAAATCTCTTGCTTTCTTTGCTCTCTGTTTGGCTATGTTATATATTTTTGCTTCGCCTTCCCTGGTATCAAGTTGATCGTATAGGTTTGAATACGCTTCTGTTTCAGCTTTTGCTACTGCTATTTTGGTTTCCTTTTTGACGACCATATAGTTTTGAAGATCTATGTCCGATCTGGTTTCTTGCCACTTTTATATAATTTTCCCTTTTCTTTTATTTTTCCTTGTACTTTATTTCACCACCACCAAGTCTCTTTATCCTCAAACTTCTTTCCTGACGTTTTTCCAAGTATTTCTTGGTGCCCATTTCTATTCCCATTATGGTGTCTATCTTTTGTTATTTTGCCGGTTATTAGCGCGCTCATCAGTGTATAACAAATTTTGCGTAGAATTTGTCCCTCTGTCGATTTACAGTTGGGTCGACCCCAATTGCTCAACTGTCATCAACATGCGTAACTTCACGCGCAACTTTGATACAAGAATTATAAAAAAAATACTCATTGAAATCCAGATCCCGTAATTTTTTGAACATTATAAAGTGAGTACAAAGACATGCATACATTTTTTTTGTAATGCTACCTTCAATTTAACGTGCACTTCTCGTTGAGTCCTACCGATAAGGTAGAGTTGTTGATGAATTGGGCCGCGCCCTTTACAGTTGATCCCAAACCCTTTTTCAGTGCCTCATAGTTTGTCGAATTCGCTCTAACGCATTAAGCTCAAAGTGACAGAAAAAAGAATGTGTGTGTACTATGTACGCACGTAAGAAGATATTCTTCTATTATATAATAGGTAATTTAAACGAAGTAAATATACTTAAAAGGTTATTTGTATTTTATTTAAAAATCAAACTAACTTTCTTATCTACCACTTTCAAAAAATTTTTATTAAAACAACCAAAAATAAAAAAAAATATGAATCACCCGGGAATTGAACCCGCAACCTTCCAATGTCAGTGCTAACGCATTTCTAACTACTCCATCGAGGCTCTAGAAATAGATATGTAAGTTTCGGATTTAATTACACAACACGGCGACATATAGTGTAAAAATGTTATGCTTACATAATATTTTATTAATCCAAAAACACAAGAATTATAATAAATAATACATTTCCTAAAACCACTAATATATTCTTTTAATGACTTATTTGCACGGTTACAGATACATACATACCTATCTTGAAAGATTAGCAATGAACTACATACTGTCAGTGTGCGCAGGCGCGCGGTAAATGTACAATTTTACCCTCAATCGATTCGCCGCTAAAGAAGAATATCTTCAAAAAACGTACGTCCGTGATTGTTATACATAGAACTTCGAAGATGATATATTTGTTCAAGGGTATTTCTATTTAAAGCGACTTATACTTATAGATGTATAATTGGTTGACAATTACAATACTCTAAATAGATAACCAATCCATGATGCGAATAAAGATAATTTGAAACAGAAGTAATATATCGTGACAGTAGTTTCGCAATCTTAACGTATAAAAGGACAATAATTCTAATTCTAGGTCAGAAATTTGTCAACGACGTAAATATAAATATTTTTCATTGACATATTTGGACACTGTATAGTGAAATTGTATTCTATATTTATTTATTTTTTCTTTAAAATATTTTAAATATAAATATTTTGGCAAATATGTATATAAATATTGATATTTATATAAACATAAATATAATATTCTGACAACTGTCACATTTAACTAAAATGTCATACAGCGATTCGTGACATCCTTAAAATATTATATGACGTCAAAATTAATGACGCACTGAAAGAGGGGTTTGGGATACACTTTATGGGGATATTTTTTTTTAAATAATTTTCACCTGCGAGAAGGGGTGACATTTACCCCCATGCTAAAAGCGCACGATGGCACTGTGTCACTTTTATTCCTTGATGTATCCTCTAAACACACCAATTTTCATGAAAATCGATGGAGGTTCACCAAAATCGGAGGTAATAGCTCAATATCCTTCAGTGAATGCACTAATTTAGGACTATAAAAAAAGATATGCTTACCCAATAATACATTTGTATACAAACATTACATACCTGTAACAAAAAATATAATATTAGTAAAAAATATAAAATTAAAAAAAACATAAGATTATTTTAAAAACAAAAGATCTTTGAAACACACTCAGTGATCAAAAGATCCAAAGTTACTGGTTTGGACGATCACTCGTACGAAAACAAACAAATGAAATAGAGAATTTCATAGATTTATGCTCCTGCTATGTCTAGGTCTCGAATGTTGTTTTTTTTTTTATTGGAATGTGTCTGAAGATATTCAAACTCTCATCTTCACTGATGAGCCCAGAGAGGTTGAAGAGGGCGAAACACATTTCTAAGAACTGGTGTTTGGATCTTTGATTCTATTCAAAAAATTTTTCCCAGCCCGAAGTAGTGGATGTGTGAATTATTCGTAAGGGGATTATTCCGCATTCTCTATTTCATTTGTTTAACATAAAATTAGTTATAAAAAATTTAAATTTCCAACAAATTTTCCTAATTATTTAACAAACATGTAAAGCGTAAAGTATGTATATAGCATATTATCGGAATGTCATGTTTGTTCCATACTACAGGTCCAGTCATTGGACTGATCTCTTTAATGTCAATTTATTACTTCGAACCTCAAAGACGCTTATTATTAAATCTAATGTTTATATTAGTCTGGGCTGATTATCGGAGAATAGGCCATTTTTGGGAAAAGTTATTTACCAGCAATTTTATTGCTGGAATCGAACTATAAGATCCTATATATTAATATTATAGGTGTGCAAAGTCCTCAGATAGTGTGCTACTTCTTTTATAAACAAAATGGCGCACGAAAATCGTATTTTTTTCAATTATTGCTCTATAACTCCGAAGATTTTAACTTTACAACAAAAACACTTAAATAAAAATTCACCGTAATTAAATTCTGCATAGAGACGTGTTTTTCCCGATCTGCTCCGACGAAAATTGTCCTCGGAAAATTCGGGTTTTCCCAACAAAATCTTTAATTTTCAAATAAAGTTTTAGATAAGTAATTATCTACCAATAATTAAATAATTTTGTGACTTAAAAGCCTTCTTGGTTTAGATTATAGTTCCAGAAGCTGGTAAAAATTAAACGAATATTTTAGCCACAATGCAATTGTTAATTAATAATTTATGGTCGCAATAATAACCAAAATAATCATGATACATTGATCAAACTCCTAAAGATTATAAAGATGAGACGCTTATTTAATATTTTATCGACAAAATATAATTTTTTCTTTTTTTTGCATAATCTTTAAATTTTGAAAAAAATAGTTATAATACGCTGGTCTAATTAGTAAAGTACAAAGAAAGGTTATTTACCAGCAATTTTATTGCTGGAATCGAATTATAAGATCCTATATATTATTAATATAGGTATGCAAAGTCCGCAGATAGTGTGCTACTTTTTTTATAAACAAAATGGCGCCAACAAATCGTATTTTTTTCAATTATTGTGATACACTATTAAACTTTGAAATCTTATGAAGATGAGATGCCTATTTAACATTTTGTTGACAAAATATAAATTTTTTATCTTTTTGCATAATCTTTAAATGTTTTAAAAAAAATAGTTATAAACAAATTAACGTTTCTCAGAAAGTTTTCAAATATCTTGAAAATAAATGCTTTTTAAACTTTTTTGCAACCATTTGTAAAAAAGTTATGAAACAGCAAAATAAACATACGATTACTACGGTGTTTATAATTTTTTTTTTAATTCTTTCAAAGCGTAGAAGTGAGTTTAAAGTACATGCTAATTATTTACAAAAAAATATCGATTATAAGTTTAATGGTTATATTTTAATTAAAGATTATATATAAGTATATTTTTTTGTAATTTACACGCGCCAAAGTAGAATAATACAGTACTGTAGCTAAAATTTTCACTCGGAGCAACGACCAGCGGCCGCGCGACGTACTTTAATAAATAATGTATGCTGCGTGTCAGTCGCTTCGAGTGAACATTTTAGCTCCGACTCTGTATCAGGCCTACTTTTGCGCTAAAAATTCCAAAAAAAGTATTTTTATTCTTTGATTAAAATATAACCATTGCACTAATTTTTGACATTCTTTGTGAGTAATTAGATTGTACCATAGACTCACTTTTAAGCTTTGAAACAATTAAAACAAATTATAAACAACGGAGAAATCGCATATTTATTTTGCTGTTTCATAACTTTTTTGCAAATGGTTGGAAAAATTGTTTAAAGCATTCATTTTCAAAAAATATGAAATACGCTTTTTAAGTATTTTTAAAATTAGAATATAATAAACAATTTCTGAGAAATGTTAATTTGTTTATAACAATTTTTTTAAACATTTAAAGAATATGCAAGAAAATGAAAAATTTATATTTTGTCGACAAAATATTAAATAGGCATCACACCTTTATAATCTTTCTAAGTTTGATCAATGTCTCATGATTATTGTGGTTGTTATTGCGACTGTAAATTGTTAATTAACAATTGAATTGTTGCTTAAAGTATTCGTTTCATTTTCACCGGCTTCTGAATTTATAATAATCTATACCAAGAAAGCTTTTATTTCACCAAGCTATATAATTATTGATAAATAATTACTGGCCCAAAAAAATTATTTGAAAATTCGAGATTTTGTTGGGAAAACCCACATTTTCTGAGGAAAATTTTCGTCGGAGCAAATCGGGAAAAGCATGCCTCTATGTAGAATTAAATTGGGGTGAATTTTTATTTGAGTGTTTTTGGTGTAAAGTTAAAGTCTTCAGAGTTATAGAGCAATAATTGAAAAAAATACGATTTGTCGGCGCCATTTTGTTTATAAAAACAGTAGCACACTATCTGCGGACTTTGCATACCTATATTAATAATATATACGATCTTATAATTCGATTCCAGCAATAAAATTGCTGGTAAATAACCTTTCTTTGTACTTTACTAATTAGACCAGCGTATTATAACTATTTTTTTTCAAAATTTAAAGATTATGCAAAAAAAAAGAAAAATTTATATTTTGTCGATAAAATATTAAATAAGCGTCTCATCTTTATAATCTTTAGAAGTTTGATCAATGTATCATGATTATTTTGGTTATTATTGCGATCATAAATTGTTAATTAACAATTGAATTGTTGCTAAAATATTCGTTTAATTTTCACCGGCTTCTGGAATTACAATCTATACCAAGAAAGCTTTGATGTCACTAAGTTATTTAATTATTGATTAATAATTACTTACCTAAAACTTTATTTGAAAATTAGAGTTTCTGTTAGGAAAACCCGCATTTTCCGAGGAAAATTTTCGTCGGAGCAAATCGTGAAAAACATATCTCTATGCAAAATTTAATTGCGGTGAATTTTTATTTGAGTGTTTTTGTTGTAAAGTTAAAATATTCGGAGTTATAGAGCAGTAATTCAAAAAAAAACGCTTTGTCGGCGCCATTTTGTTTATAAAAACAGTAGCACACTATCTGCGGACTTTGCATACCTATACCTATTATTAATATATAGGATCTTATAATTCGATTCCAGCAATAAAATTGCTTGGCAATAACTTTTCCATGAATTTTGCTAATTAGCACAGAGTATATCTATAATTGCTGAATAAACGTTTCAAATAAAATTTAACAAACAAGTAATAATAAGAACTTCGAATAACAGGGAAAATTTAATGCGTCAGGTTGTTAAATAAATTTTTAAAATGGTTAACCAGTGTTAACCATTGAGCGTGAGATTACTACTTTCACATACCGGTATATGTGTATTTTGCTTTTTCCGCTATTTTGCAGCAATTTCCATTGAGTATTATTCCATGCACTTTAATTGGATTTTTAATTAAAACACTGTTTTAATCTAACTAGCTACCACTTCAATCGCTATTGTTGACTTTTCGTTATTCGCTGCATACAGAAATCTGTTACTTCTAGGATCTGTTACTCTCTAGGATACTGTTAGGTTCTAACTTCTAGGTTACTTCTTACTCTAGATACTTCTTTCTGAGATCAGGGATTTCAAAAAATTTAATACGTGCCTGGTAGCCTGTAACTGTTGCCTTAATTTTCTTCTAATACTCGTTCTTTGGTTTTTCCATCCTTGTTTTTGTAACATGAATGAACGTATGACACCAGATTTAAAAGCAAATGAGTAACTTATCTTACGTTTTTGATTTTTGATATACTCATTTAATCTTTAGATGTATCTATCTAATGAGCCTTCTTCAGTCCATCTTTGGATATAGGCCTCCCCAATTCTTTTCCATTCTTCTATGTCTGTCGCTACAGTTATCCACCTAGAGCCCACGTGCTTCTTGATATCATCTGCTCCTCTCATTTGTGGCCTTCCTTTGCTTCGTTTATATTCCCACGGTCTCCAGTTTATGAGAATTTTGTTCCATCGGTGTTCTTTTTGTCTTATAGTGTGTCCGGCAAATCCCCATTTCAATTTTGCAACTTCTTGTCTAACAGCCCTAACTTTGGTTTTCTCTTATCCACTCGTTTCTCTTTTTATCCATTAGTCTTATGTGCAACATCTGCCTTTCCATTGCTCTTTGCATTTTTATGATTTTGTCCATGTTTACTTTTTTAAACGTCCACGTTTGTGAACCATAAGTGAGAACAGAGAGTACACATTGTTTGTATACCTTGGTCTTTTGTTTTTAAGGATCTAGCTTAGTTTGCCAAATGCCGCCCATGCCAGTCTAACTCGTCTTTTGATCTCTGCTGTTTGGTTTTCCTTCTTGACTTTTATAATTTGACCCCGATATACAGGGTGTCCAGAAACTCTACCGACAAACGAAGACAGGAGATCCCTTAGATAATTTTAAGACAATTTAACCCAATTCATCTAGTCCAAAAATGCTAAAGCAGCTAGAGCTATTTGAAGATGGCGTCTGGTAATTCCTCCTCCTCCTCAGTCGTTTCCTCATTGCTGAGTGTCGTGATTCCCTATAATACGAGCAACTATCTCTTTCCATCCGCTTCTGTCCTGAGCTTCCCTCATGGATTTAGAGAATGTTTTTCCACTGGCTTTCTGTACTTGATCCGTCTATCGAGTAGGTGAGCGACCTCTACTTCTGCGCCCTTCAACGTTTCCCGAAATTATAACTCTCAAGGTAATTGGTTTTTCTTAAATATCCCCAGAAAAAGCAGAGTACAGTGCGGCTATATTGTACACGTTAGCTAGTAGTACTATTATGTATTAGAGCCTAAGGATTATTGCTGAATATGTCCTTAGATATGTTTTTTGTAATATTTTGTAGTTAAAACTAACTTGCTTATTGGTCGTTGATTGATCAGATAGCAATAATCATAAGATTCCTGTTGGAGTTTCATTAAAAAAAATCCCCAGAACGCTTCTATTTAGAAAAACGAAAATTGTTACACATATTTACCTTCTAGAGATAAATCGATTCCATCTACTGCAAATTTCTAGTACCGGTCATAGGCATCCGTTTTGGGTAGGGCATCAGTTATATTATTGCATAACGTTTTTGTTTTTAATTTTTAAGCATTTTTGAGTCTGGATTATTAAATTGTAAGGTATTATAGTACTAAAAGGTACTCTTACTTTAAATCGATAGGATACACGGTTTTTTAGGAAAATCAATTTGAAAATTTTTCGTTTTTTGAATATAAAAAGAAATTAAAAAAAAAACTATTTAGAAAAACGAAAACTGGTACAGTAGACTCGCGATTATCCGAGTCTCGGTTATCCGAGCCCTTCGGTTAACCGAGGTAAAAGTCATAACTGGTTAGTTACAACTTTCAACCTTGGCGCAATATCGACGCCTCAAAAAGAGGAATGAAACGTACGCAATAATCAATCAAAGACTTTTTTAAACAGTAATATTGATAAGGTAAATGTCTTTATCTTTTATAGACAGTACTGTATTAGTTTTGTCATTAAAATATCCACAGTTATCATTGTTTACGTTGCAAGAAGATCGAGGAGAATTCAAAATAAAAGAAAATAACCAAAACATACGCGTCGAAGCATCTCCTATAAGAATCACGAAAAAGGAAGTAAAGGATATCTGTACTTCACTCAAAAACATAAAAGCACCCGGACCTGGCAATATACCCTCAGAACTAATAAAATATGGAACTGAAAAACTATATGAACACCTGACAATACTCTTTCAAAACTGCATAAACAAAGTAGAGGTTCCAGCTGAATTTAAAACCTCTACCATTTCAACTTTACATAAAAAAGGAAACAAACAAAACTGCGACAATTACCGTGGAATAGCAGTTACTAGTACCATTAGTAAAATCTATGGGAAAATGATCAAAAATAGAATAGAAAGAGAATACACTGATATGGAGGCAGAAGAACAGGCGGGTTTTAGAGCTGGTAGATCGACCATAGACCACCTTTTTTGTATCACTCAACTTATAGAAAAAAAGGTTGCTGTAGATCAAGAAGTCCACTTTTTGTTTGTTGATCTAAAAAAGGCCTACGATAGCATCCCCCAAAACAAGTTATGGAACACTCTAAGACAAACGAACATCAACTCAAATCTCATAAGAGCAGTGGAAAAACTATATGATAACGCCAACGCCAAAGTTAAAATAGGAACGAATGTGTCCAAAGGTTTTGTAGTAGACAAAGGACTGAAGCAGGGATGCTGCCTATCGCCGACACTTTTCAAAATATATCTGGAACAAGCATTAAAACTTTGGAAGCGGAAGTGCAGCGGCATGGGTATACAATTAAATAATAACAACCTGTACACTTTATGTTTTGCTGATGATCAAATTGTGATTGCCAACGATTATGACGATCTGGAATACATGACTCGGAAATTAATCGAAGAGTACAAAAAATGGGGATTAGAAGTTAACATAGAGAAAACAATGTACATGAACATCGGTGGCAACGAACAGAATCTAGTTTTAAACGACGGACAACACATTAAGTACAACAATAAATATTCTTATTTAGGAGTAGAAATCACGGACGACGGCAAATCAGATCAGGCTATAAAAAAACGAAACACTCAAGGTAGAAGGGCCATATCTCAACTAAATAGTATTATTTGGGATCAACATATATCCAAAAAAAATAAACATCGAATATACAACACTATTATAAAGAGCATAGTAATGTATGGAAGTGACGTGTGGCAGTTAAAGACAACTACTGAAAGAACACTACAAGCCACGGAGATGGACTACTGGAGACGTGCCGCAGGAAAATCAAAACTCGAAAGAATTAATAACGAACGTATACGAGAGATTATGGGAGTCACACATACGATTGTCGAAGATATAAGAGTACAACAACTAAAGTGGTATGGACATGTGCAGAGAATGCCAGAACACCGTCTGCCAAAACAGATTCTAGATTGGTCACCACATGGTAAGAGAAAAAGAGGCCGACCCAGAAAGAGCTGGAGAGAAGGAATAGACAGAGAGATCCGAGAGAGAGGTTTAGACGAAGACCTTTGGGAAGATAGAGATGCATGGAGATTGGGCATCGGAAGACGTCGGAGGACGTTTTAAACCGATTATATATATATATATATATATATATATATATATATATATATATATATATATATATATATATATATATATATCATTGTTTACGTGTTTTTCTACCAATAAAATCAATCTCAGTGTTAACCGAGTTTTTCCGTATCCGAGGTAGTCACGGTCCCAGTTACCTCGGATAATCGCGAGCCTACTGTATGTTTATTTATATTCCAGAGATAAATCGATTTCATTAATCGCGAATTTCTAGTACCGGTCATATGCGTCCGTTTTGGGTAGGTCAACGGTTATTTTATCGCATATTATTTTGTCTTCAATTTTTAAGAATTTTTGACACTAGATTATTAAATTATGAGGTACTCTAGTACTGAAAGTTACTCTTGCTTTAAGTTGGCAAAATACACCGTTTTTTTTTGAAAACTTTTTTCAGTTTATTTTAAATTCAGAAAACAAAAAATTTTCAAATCTATTTTTCTAGAAAACGGTGTGTTCTACCGAGTTAAAGAAAGACTACCTTTTAGTACGAGAATACCTCACAATTTAATAATCCAGTATAAAAATGCTTAAAAGTTAAAGACAAAAAAGTTATGCGATAAAATAACTGTTGCCCTACCCAAAACGGATGTCTATGACTGGTATCAGGAATATACAATCAATGGAATCGATTTATCTCTGGAAGATAAATATGTGTACCAATTTTTGTTTTTCTAACTAGAAGCGTTCTGGAGATATTTAAGAAAAACTAATTATAAGACGCCATCTTCAAAGAGCTCTAGCTCCCTTAGAAAGCATTTTCGGAGTAGATGAATTTGGTTAAATTGTTTTAAAATTATCAAAGGAATCTCCTGTCTTCGTTTGTTGGTAGAGTTGCCTCAAAAAGAGGAATGAAACGTACGCAATAATCAATCAAAGACTTTTTTAAACAGTAATATTGATAAGGTAAATGTCTTTATCTTTTATAGACAGTACTGTATTAGTTTTGTCATTAAAATATCAACAGTTATCATTGTTTACGTGTTTTTCTACCAATAAAATCAATCTCAGTGTTAACCGAGTTTTTCCGTATCCGAGGTAGTCACGGTCCCAGTTACCTCGGATAATCGCGAGCCTACTGTATGTTTATTTATATTCCAGAGATAAATCGATTTCATTAATCGCGAATTTCTAGTACCGGTCATATGCGTCCGTTTTGGGTAGGTCAACGGTTATTTTATCGCATATTATTTTGTCTTCAATTTTTAAGAATTTTTGACACTAGATTATTAAATTATGAGGTACTCTAGTACTGAAAGTTACTCTTGCTTTAAGTTGGCAAAATACACCGTTTTTTTTTGAAAACTTTTTTCAGTTTATTTTAAATTCAGAAAACAAAAAATTTTCAAATCTATTTTTCTAGAAAACGGTGTGTTCTACCGAGTTAAAGAAAGACTACCTTTTAGTACGAGAATACCTCACAATTTAATAATCCAGTATAAAAATGCTTAAAAGTTAAAGACAAAAAAGATATGCGATAAAATAACTGTTGCCCTACCCAAAACGGATGTCTATGACTGGTATCAGGAATATACAATCAATGGAATCGATTTATCTCTGGAAGATAAATATGTGTACCAATTTTTGTTTTTCTAACTAGAAGCGTTCTGGAGATATTTAAGAAATACTAATTACAAGACGCCATCTTCAAAGAGCTCTAGCTCCCTTAGAAAGCATTTTCGGAGTAGATGAATTTGGTTAAATTGTTTTAAAATTATCAAAGGAATCTCCTGTCTTCGTTTGTTGGTAGAGTTTCTGGACAACCTGTTTTATCGTGAAGTGGTATTTTATCTTGTCCGATCCTCATTGTGATGTCGTCATATTCAACCGGGAGATATTAACAGAAGTTAAACCACGATTTTCTAAGTCCTGCCCTTTGCAGTACTGGAAGGTTAGAGAAGGTACTTACAATTTTGTGGAAAAATCCACGGGTTTCCTGTGACATTATTCTGTGAAAATTAGATTTTCCATGAAAAAAAAAATTGGGAGTTGCGATGAATTTCTAAGTCCTGCCATATCCATAGAATAACAGGACACTATCTATTTTATGAAGAAAATTTTTTGGGCAGGACGGTTACAAAAGGACTAAGGGAGTATGCAGATATACAAACATGTAATGAAAATAATGAAATTTTCATAATTTTCTAAGTCCTGCCAACTTAATAAATTAATCATATTTATTTCAAAATGACCAAAAAAAATGTTGGCATGACGTCACCTAATGTTTAACTGCACTTGTTTCTTGGTAAATTCTGTATAAAATTTTCACTCTCGTTCCGTGATTTTCTAAGTCATAAAATAAATTTTGTTATAAAATAAATAATTTCAGTAGACATTATTCAAAATGGCAGGATGTTTAGTTACACCTTTTTTACTATATACAGTTAAAAAATGTGTAAGAAAATTCGTGGAAAATTACACGATTTTCTAAGTCATGCCGTTTCACACATATATCAAGAAGGTTAATATACCTAAATCTATTTTCAAAGAGGCAGGATGGTTGTATAGTTATTTCGTATAAAAAAATTAAATTGTGTGTCTGTAAAATTATTTCAGGGTGTTATACAAACATATTCATATCACCACAATTTTCTGAGTCATACCATGTCGAGTATGCTTAAAAAACACTAATCTAAAACCGTTTATAACTTGGCAGGATAACCGCAAAGATGAATAATACAAAAAATTAATTTGTATATCATTAAAACAATCGTATCCTATTAAATATTATTTTCCTGAATAATGTCTCGGAATTCTTACACACTTTTCAAATCTAATAGCAAACTGTAACATGTTTATTTTAAGTGATTAGATCATATTTTTATCTAAGTAAACGCAATAAAAGTAAATAAACAATTTTTACAATTTATTGGTTATAGTAGGGAATTTACCTACCCATTATATTATACAGAAGCTCTCATAACAAACGAAAACCGGAGAGTCCTCAGATAATTTTAAATAAATTTAACTCAATTCACCTAGTTCAAAAATGCTTCCGTGGAAAGCTAAAGCTCTTTAAAGATGGCGTCTTGTAATTCATCATCGTCATAATTCAACCCGGATCTATCCAATGCTGGATATAGGTCTCCCTCAGTCTTCTCCATGCATTTCTGTCCTGTGCTGTCTGCATCAAGTTCCTGTCGATCTGTTTGATGTCATCAGACCATCCGGTTGGCGGACGACCTCTACTTCGATATGCTTCGTCTAGAAGAAGCATATCGAAGTATTGTAATTAGTTTCTTTAAAATAGCTGCAGAACGCTTTTATTTGGAAAAACGAAAACTGGTACACTTATTTATCTTCCAGAGGTCAATTGTCAAATGTCAATTATCAATTGTCAATTTTTAGTACCGGTCATAGGGGTCCGTTTTGGGTACGGAAACGGATATTTTATCGAATAACTTTTCTCTCTAACTTTTAAGCATTTCTGACACTGGATTATTAAATTCTGGGATAGTTTTGTACTAAAAGGTACTTTTGCTTTAACTCAGAAGAATACGCAGTGTTCTAGAAAAATCGATTTGAAAAATTTTTCGTTTTTTTGGTTTTTTGAGTTTAAAAGAATTTAGAAAAATTCTATTTAGGAAAACGAAAACTGCTACGTTTATTTCTCTTCAAGAGATGAATCGATTTTATCAATTGTGATGAATTTCTAGTACTGGTCATAGGCATCCGTCTTGGGTAGATCAACGGATATTTTATCTCATAACTTATTGGTCTTTAAATTTTTAGACATTTTTAAGAGTAGAGTATTAAATTATGAGGTATTCTAGTACTAAAAGTTACTCTTGCTTTAAGTCGGCAAATACAACGTTCTTTTTTTTTATTTTTTTTTTTTTAATTTTTCAAATTCAAATAAAAGGTGTACAATATAAAAATGGGTGGACATTGCATTTTAGTGCATAACATGCATCCAAAAGTGCATAAACCTGTCAAAATCAGTGTATTAAGGGCAAAATTTTGTTATTTGGGAGGTTTATGGAGTTACGAATACGCAAGCAGAACCGACCTCCGAATCACCTAGTGCCCAGAGTTGCTGCTAAGGCACGTCATCTGGAGTTTCGTGGGATATCAGCAATAAATTAATGAAAACAGATTATTCGAGGGTTTTTGGGATGGCTGAACACAAATATGACATTACAACCGACCCTCGGAGCTCCTGGTGCCCAGGGTGACTGATCTCGAATTTAGAGAGTTTTTGGAGGTCGATTCTGATGGCGTTTTCATGTTCAGCAACCACAAAACTCCTCGAGTAATCTACTTGCATCACTTTAGTGTCTGAAAGCCTCGAAATTTAAGAATATGGCGTGTATATTAGTCACCCCGAGCACTAGGTAAAGATCTGTTCTAATGTGACATTCTTGTTCAGAAACCCCAAAAACCACCTGAGTAATATGTCTGTATCAATTTACTGCCGAAATTAATATATAAATATGGTACAAAAAATGCTTAACAAATAAAAAGGTACCATAAAATATCATTTTATTATAATACTAAAATATAGGGTGTCCCATTTAAGAAAACTCAGAAAATACTCATTCCGAGTTTCAACCAACCCCGCATACTAAAATTAAACATTTTGGTATACTATTAATAACTGACAATAGTAGACTATATTAAAAATCGTTTAAACATAAATTAATAGAAGTTTTGATATCAAATCACCAACAATATGTATAGGGTGTGAATCTTCCTACAAAATTAAGAAAAAACGTAATTATATTTTAAACTACCTCGTATAATATTTCAAAACGCTATATTTTATTAAAGAGAACATCGAGTAGAATCAAAAAATGTAAAAATATACAGGGTATTCCATTTAAAAAAACATAATTTTGTGTCGCCCTGTGAAAACGGGTAGCCCTGTATATTAGAAAGTACTGTTGAATCATAGTCCTATCTGTGGCCCATGTTTTACCTAAATTACTTTTTTCGTATATCTTACGACAAACGAGTAATTGGACTTTGTCACACTAATGCCCCACCCTGTATACAAAATAATCCTGCCTCTTTGTAAATAGACTTATATTAAGATTCTTGAAACATGTGCAAAATGGCATGACTCAGAAAATCGTTGACTTTTTCACGAATTTTCTTACAAATCTAGGACTCCTGCCGCCTTACAAGAACCGTTTAACCTTCCTGCCGAGTACCGAAAAGGTATTGATTTTATTTGAGTATTATAACTTTTTAAAGGCAGGACTAAGAAAATCACGGAATCAGGGTGAAAATTTTCCGCAGAATTTTCCAAGGGACAAGTATACTTAAACATTAGGAGACGTCATGCCAATATTTTTTTTGATCATTTTGAAATAAATATGTTTAGTTTATTTAGTTGGCAGGACCTAGAATCAGGGTGAAAATTTTCCGCAGAATTTTCCAAGGGACAAGTATACTTAAACATTAGGAGACGTCATGCCAATATTTTTTTTGATCATTTTGAAATAAATATGTTTAGTTTATTTAGTTGGCAGGACCTAGAAAATCATGAAAATTTCATTATTTTCCTTAAATGTTTGTATACATATATACTCCGTTACCCCGTTTGCAACCCTCCTGCCCAAAAATTTTCTTCATAAAATCGATATTGTCCTGTCTATCTACGGATATGGCAGGACTTGGAAATTCATCGCAAAACCCTATTTTTATTTTTTGGGAAAATCTAATTTTTACAGGAAAATGTCACAGGAAATTTGTGGATGTTTCCACAGATTGTAAGTACATCGTCTACCCTTCCAGTATTGCAAAAGGCAGGACTTAGAAAATCGTGGCTGAACTTCTGTATAATATCTCCCAGTCTATATGGATTTGTTATGATTTTGGTGTTGCTGTAATTCATAATATTAAGGCTTATCTTTCCAGCTTCTATGCCCAGTTATTTCGTCATTTCAAAAAATTATTCTTTATCGGTTATCAATACGATGTCATCAGCGTACCTAAGGTGGTTCAAACATTGTCCAGAAATTTGTACACCTTTTTCTTCCCATTCTAATATTTTAAAAATATCTTCCAGAGCCTGATTGAAAAGTTTCGGTGATATTGTGTCACCCTGTCTCACGCCTCTATTTATTTGTATTGATTGTGTTCCTTTATAATATACTTTAATTGTTGTTTTGGCTTCCCTATATATATTGGATATTACGTCTGTATATCTGTGGTCAATTCTACTGTTAATCAAAGAAGTTTAACTGCCCAATGTTTGAGATGTGGCTATACAGGCGAATTCTAAGGATATCATGGACGGACAAAATAACCTACGAGACCGTATTACAAAGAGTGGGCAAAGAAAGAGAGGTGATGTATACCATTAAAAGGAGAAAGTTAGAATATCTCGGACACATAATGAGAAACGGCACTAAATACAGATTACTGAAGGTAATCCTTCAAGGTAAAGTATTTGGAAAGCGAGGAATTGGGAGAAGAAGACTATCATGGTTAAAGAACCTGAGGAAATGGTTCTCCACAACAACAACCAATCTATTTAAAGCATCAGTTAATAAAATAATTATAGCCAGAATGATCACCAATATTCGAAACCAATAGGCACTAAAAGAAGAAGAATGTTTGACACTGTCGAAAGCCTTTTGGAAATCTATGAACGCTATATATAAAGGAATGTGGTATTTATTTGCCCGTTCTATAAGGTTTTTCATACTTAATAAATGGTTACTTGTGCTAAATCCCTTTCTAAAACCAGCTCTTTCTTTCGACTGGTATTCATCGAATTTTGTCGTCAATCTATGATTAATTTTGACGTCAAAATTAATCTTTAGATACTGTTGTATTTTCAAAGAAATCTGCAAACTGCTCATCTAGTCCATCTAGTAACGCGCAAAACTCCCGCTTGGGCTCCCCTACCATAATCAACTTCAAAACTTTGTCAGATGGACGAGGCAAGATTAGAATTAAAGAGAGATTTTTTAATTGCAGCATTGTAAATATAGCAACAGAGTAGATATCAGATATTACAAAGAACGATTCTATGATGAAGTCATAGTTTTATTGACGGGTTTCGTTTGATTGAATTTTACTCGTGGTATTTGTCTTTCTGTTCTTCCTTTTATTTGCTTGAATTTGCTACGTAGTTTATTTCTGTTTTTACATAAATTCAAATAGTTGGTGAATGTCAATCTTATCAAAGGTCTTTATAAAACCTTGTTAACGCATTAAGAGGCATTTCTACGTTTATTTCTCTTTGTTTTTCGACAACTTATTATGCAATGAAATATTTATCGTTACCATACCTCACATGGATAACTATGTTGTTCTTCTATAATGGCTTCCGTAGCCTTTAGTACTGCCTTTTTTATATAGTGATAAGCCTTGAGCTAGTTGCCACGTTTCATGTATTTTCAGACCACTTGTTTAACTGTACCAAGAGTCCTTCATATCATGTAATTTCCATAATAATTTGTACTGCTTATGAGAGCTTTTAGTGCCAAAAATCGTGAGACAGGCGGATTTTATTTTTAAATTATGATTTTTTGACATATATATCATACTAGTGACGATAGATATATCATCCATCTGGGCGTGATGACGTAATCGATGATTTTTTTAAATGAGAATAGGGGACGTGTTATAGATTATTTCAAAACTTTTTTGTTTCATTATCCAGTAATATAAACATTAACATAATTATTTATACATGGTGTCCAAAAAAATATTTTGAATTAAATTAATTGACACAGAAAAAAGAATGTTCGTAATTTATTTAATTCAAAATACATTTTAATTCTGTCAGGAAACAGAAAAAAATGTTTATTTAATAAATAAACATTGCTTTTCGCTTAAATTAAATGTTCAAACTACCAGGAGGTAGGTGGGTTTCAGCTTGATCAACATAAGACTGTCAGATAGAAAAAGGAATTCCTGGGTAAGAAATATCACAAAAGTTAAGGATGCTACGCGTCAAACAGCGAAACTAAAATGGAAATTCGCCGGTCATACTATTAGACAAAAAGACGAAAAATGGAAGAAAATTATTACAGAGTGGAGACCATGAACATACAAACGAAAGAGAGAGAGACCACAGATGAGATGGGTAGATGACCTAAAACATCAAGCCGGCTCAAAATGGAAGTACATACATGGCTCAGGATAGAGAAAGATGGAGGAGCGAAGGGGAGGCCCATGTTCAATATTGGATATGGCAAGGCTGATAGATAGATAAATAGGTCGCTGAAATACTCCTTCTAATCTTTCGGTAATATTGGAAGTAAGTTCTCTTCCTGTCTCTGTACGTAGAATTCTAAGAAAAATTCTCCAGCTCTCAGTGGATTTCCTACCCCCGAAAACATTATTTAAAAGGCTCAATTTATTAGGCTTACTTAACCACCATAGCAATTTTCACCCCCATATTTCAGGTATTTTCCTTACTTATGTCTTTTACATCTCTTAGAACACTTTCCGAATTATTTAAAATTGTTGATTTAATGGAAATCAGAGTATAATTTATGCACCGTTAGAGTATTGTTTTAGTAAAGTGATAAAGAAATTGAAAGACGCGATAATGCAAAACGTGATAAAATGATGATCCCAACAATTATCATACAATAATCCATTAGAACGCGGTTGAAAAATACTAAAGGGGGATCAGCCGTAAAATAATAGGACGAGTTTTAGAATAATGGAAGTTCGACTGTCGATTCGGAATTAATTAAAGGGCTTCGTGGGGAAATTTCCGGAAAGAATTCATCCATTGCAATTGACAGTTTTAATGAAAATCGATCATGACGTTTCGAGATTAGTTTAATATAATATAATATATATATATATATATATATATATATATATATATATATATATATATATATATATATATATCAATCAAATGAAATAGATAATGTGGAAAAATCCCCTTACGAATAATTCACACATCCACCATTTTGGGTTGGGAAAATTTTTTGAATAGAATTAAAGATCCAAACACTAGTTCTTAGAAATGTGTTTCGCCCTCTTCAACCTCTCTGGGCTCATCAGTAAAGATGAGAGGTTGAATATCTTTAGACACATTCCACTCAAAAACAACATTCGAGACCTAGACATAGCAGAATCGTAGATCTACGCCAAATCTGACAATGACAGTCTCAAGTTTTAATTCCCTAATTACTTAAAGCAAATATATGTTTAAAACAAAAGATGTAGAAGTTATTGGTTTAATGACCACTCGTACGAAATCAATCAAATGAAATAGATAATGTGGAGAAATCCCCTAACGAATAATTCACACATCCACCATTTTGTGTTGGGAAAATTTTTTGAATAGAATTAAAGATCCAAACACTACTTCTTAGAAATGTGTTTGATTTTCATTGTCAGATTTGGCGTAGATCTACGTTTCTGCTATGTCTAGGTCTCGAATGTTGTTTTTGAGTGGAATGTGTCTAAAGGTATTCAACCTCTCATCTTTACTGATGAGCCCAGAGAGGTTGAAGAGGGCGAAACACATTTCTTTGCTCACAGTCTTTGCACAATCTCATAACAAATTGAAGAGTCTCAGATGCAGAATCCACCAATTTAATAAAAATTAAAATGGTAAATAGTAGTTTAAACCTGAGACTTTTCGTGTAGAAAGTTCTTACTAGTACATCCTTAATCTGCGACTTTTTCAATTAATAAGACAGCAGACGACGAATATAGAAAACGAAAGGGAAACGATCATATTCCGCCTTCATTGCCACAAACGCTATTGAAGACGCCTGAAAGGGTAGAAACAGCCTGTCTAGCGGGTGTGCAACCCTCTGAATCGAAAACAAGCAAAACCATCATTTATTATTTTATTTCCTTTACTCGGTTTGAGTACTGAAAGTTCCTCGGCTGTCTTTTTTGCTAGACGAATGAAGGAATTCACGGAATGTGATCGTTTCCCTTTCGTTTTCTATATTCGTCGTCTGCTGTCTTATTAATTGAAAAAGTCGCAGATTAGGGATGTACCAGTAAGAACTTTCTACACGAAAATTCTCAGGTTTAAACTACTATTTACCATTTTAATTTTTATTAAATTGGTGGATTCTGCATCTGAGACTCTTCAATTTATTATGAGATGTCGCTGTATCGCGTCTAATGGGAAATTTGAATTATTTTTCAGATTCCCTTTAAAATGATGGTAGAGCTATTTTTCGATTCAGAGGTGTGCACGCTAACAAACGCTACTGAAGACGCCTGAAATGGTAGAAACAACCTGTCTAGCCGGTGTGCAACCCTCTGAATCGAAAACAAGCAAAACCATCATTTATTATTTTATTTCCTTTACTCGGTTTGAGTACTGAAAGTTCCTCTGCTGTCTTTTTTCCTAGACGAATGAAGGCGGAATGTGATCGTTTCCCTTTCGGTTTCTATATTCGTCGTCTGCTGTCTTATTAATTGAAAAAGTCGCAGATTAAAGATGTACCAGTAAGAACTTTCTACACGAAAAGTCTCAGGTTTAAACTACTATTTACCATTTAAATTTTTATTAAGTTGGTGGATTCTGCATCTGAGACTCTTCAATTTGTTATGAGATGTCGCTGTATCGCGTCTAATGGGAAATTTGAATTATTTTTCAGATTCCTTTAAAATGATGGTAGAGCTATTTTTCGATTCAGAGGTGTGCACGCTACCAAACGCTACTGAAGACGCCTGCAATGGTAGAAACAGCCTGTCTAGCGGGTGTGCAACCCTCTGAATCGAAATCAAGCAAAACCATAATTTATTAATTTATTATTTTCTTTACCTATATTTGATGTGCCGATTTCCTCTTTAAATGAATTGAAAAATTCTACAAATTGTACTAGTTCGACACCTAGTTTTTCATCTAAATCATTGCTATAATTGTCGGTAAGCTTCAGTGAGTGAGCTTCAATTTCATTGGGAGCTTAATTTTCCAAATAATGTAAAAATCCAAAATTGGAATGAATGGATTCATATGCCGAAAGCCTATGACTTGAAGAGGAAATGAAGTGATTTATAATAGCTATACAATTTTGAGTCCTAAATTTCTCTGATGTTGTCATTTTAGTCTCTGAAATATTCATTAAAAGAATATAAATTTTTTAATTGATTTAAGTGCCGCCACTCCTGAATTAAGGTCAATATTTTAATCTTGGAGAATACGACTTGTGCTGTTTGTCCTCTCTAAGATTTCATTCCAAAATATTGCAAATATCCGTGTTTTCAGTAAACACACTCAATTATACAAACCATTTGTATCGCTACGAGTTTCAAATTGTTGCCCATCGTCTTTTGAAATTTTGGAAAATACTTCTTAAATCTGATCTAGTAGCATTTACTCTTTTTTAGGAACAATAATATTTCTGTCATGGTCGGCGTTGCTCTCGCTTAAAGACGTTTTCAAACATTCGATTAACAAGTTGTATCTATATGTAGAGGAAGTGAAAAATACATAGGGTTCATATAGTCTTTAAAAAAATCAAAGAATTCTATGGCTGCAGACACTTAGCTGCAGCTTTAGCAACTAAATTTAGAGAGTGGGCGACACATAGAATATACAACGCCAAGATATTGTGTTATCTAAATTTTAGCTGAACACCATTATAGTTTCCACTCATAACTGACGCATTGTCATAGGACTGTCCCCTGCAGCTTTTCAAATCGATATCATCTTTTTGCAAGAATGTCTTATCTTCTGCTTTATGACCGTAATTTGCCAAAAATACATTTTTAGTAGCAGAGAAACCTTCCATATAACGAAATATTACAGTTAATTGATTGACAAAAATTATTCTATGTGAATAATTGGGTTGAAACACCTCTTACTTTTGTTTTGTTACGGCTCCATTCGTTTCTTTTCCTGTCTGTTAGTTTAAAGTTCAGCATTTGTTTTTCCATAGATCTTTCTGTCTTTTTGCTATTTTTTCTATATTTTCCTTTGTAAACGTCCAGACCTGAGAGCCATATTATGAAGATAGGGAGTATACCTTGATTGAAGACTTGGTTTTAGATATTGGAGGTATTTTCTGTTCTTTAGATTATAAACAGTTTTTCCGAAATTCTTCGGTGTGGTTTTCTTTATTTAATTTAGTGATGTGTCCTAGATATACAAAGTGTTTCAGAAAAAGGTAACACCGTCTCTAGGATAGGTAAAAATTAAATAATAAGAGACTAAGTTTTTCAACCTAATAAAAATATTTGTAAAATAAAATATTTTTAAAAGATTTTTAATTGAAAAACTTATTGGCCAATTTTCCTGGTGACACCTCTAAGGCTTCTACAATATGCAAGCCAGATGGATACTGCAGTGAAGACAAAAGGAAGGAATTCTACACTATGCATTTCACAACCCCCGTCTGCCGCTTGGTAAAGTTCCAACGGAAAATGGACCTGGTTACTCTATAGGAGTAATACTAATATAAAATAAAAATGTATACCATTTTTATTCAGTTGCAATGCGAAACCAAAACCGTCTTAATTTTTACTTAGATCTATAATAAATATTTAGCCTCTAACAAGAGGTGAAATCGTCGATAAGAGTGCTGGCTGCACTCTCTAATCTAAGTAAAAATTAAGACGGTTTTGGCTTCGCATTGCAATTGAATAAAAATGGTATACATTTTTATTTTATATTAGTATTACTCCTATAGAGTAACTAGGTCCATTTTCCGTTGGAACTTTACCAGGCTGCAGACGGGGTTTGTGAATTGCATAGTGTAGCCTTTTATCTTCACTGCAGCATCCATCTGGGTTGTATATTGTAGAAGACTTGGAGGTGTCACCAGGAAAATGGGCCAATAAGTTTTTCAATTAAAAATCTTTTAAAAATATTTTATTTTACAAATATTTTTATTAGGTTGAAAAACTTAGTCTTTCATTTAGCAGATGCCGCTACGCACCTACTACCTTCACGTCAGTTGCAATGGGGGACTAATATGTCGGAAAACTTTTGCCTGGAGTAGAGAAAGCAGCCTATGCATTCTCTGAAGAGCCTCTAACAAGAGGTGAAATCGTCGATAAGAGTGCTGGCTGCACTCTCTAATCTAAGTAAAAATTAAGACGGTTTTGGCTTCGCATTGCAATTGAGTAAAAATGGTATACATTTTTATTTTAACTAAATAACAATTGGGGTTTGCTTAGTAAAAAATTTGTGTACGCCATCCGTTTTCAAGGTACAAGACGTTGAAGAACAAAAAATGTTGCCACATTTTTTACGATTTTTTCGAAACTACTGGCAACATTTTAATTAAATTTGGTGAGTATTAAGAAGCTGCTATTGAGCATTTTTTGATATACAACTAAGAATTGTATATTCATCATTGACGCGTGTACGGGTAATGGTCACATTTATTTAAAGAAAAAATAATACGCCACTGAAGTATTTCAAGTTAACAATCATTTTTTAACACGTTGACACTATATGTATTTTGCAAAGTAGAATAGGGAAAAATGCAACGTCTGTAGACGTTGTGTCACATTACATCAATGGGAATTGGACGTCTATAGACGTTCTGTCCTTCAACGTGTTAATTTCTCGTTCAATTTGTGACAAAAAGCCTATCTTCCCTTTTTTCATATGACGCGCCGTTTTCATGCAAAAACAAAATATCTTAACGCATCCAAAGAATTCTAATTAAGTTTCTACATGGTGTTTCAAAAAAAGGTAACACCGTTTTTAGAATAATATTTAAAAATATATAGAAACTTAATTAAAATAAAATCAATGGGAAAATACCCAGTAGCTGGCTGTATACCATAATTAAAAAATCATACAGAAGTAAAAAACTTCCTTTGTACAATGGTATAAAAAGTTTATTAAAAAGTATTAAAAGTCATCCAAAAGGATTTGCAATACGTTTTCGATTTAGATCAGAGCATCTTCAGTGCCTAGAACGAAGTATTTCCACGTTAGAATGAATGCAAAAAGACAAAAATTGTGACACGTTCTGCCTAGTACATGGAACTAGCAACCTTATGAAAATGGTAACATCGAGAAATATGGTTTACATGATAATTCTATAATATTTATAGCGACTCCAAGTCGATGTTAAAGGATTAATTTATGTGTTAGTAGTGCTCAAAGGGCAACATGGTTCCCTGCTCGATAAAAAATCGTGGTTTTTGCCAGTTCAATGGACACAGAACAACAAAGGTGAAGGAGATGACAATCCAATTATTAGACAGAAGTGACATGACAAGATAGGTAGTCAATTTTTGGTTATGAATATAAAATAGTGTTTTTAGAATTTAGATTATTAGTTAAACTGAATGTAGATTAATAACTGTATTAAGTGAAATTTAAATTATAATAAATTAGGAATATAATGAAAAATCGAAAAGGCTACTCTCTGTTACAGAAACAACTGATGTTACTGTAAAATTGATAAAAATATTACTCATAGTAGAGTCAGTGACGTCACTGGTGACAGTTGTGAAAGAAGACGAGAATTTAATTTAATTTGAAATAAAAAGTGAAAGAAAATTAATTCAATGTGAACAACTTAAAGACCTATAAAGGTAAGGTACATAGTAATGTTGTAAAAATAAAAGAGTAATGATGTAAAAATAGAAAGAGTATTGTTGGTTGCCTATTATTGTAGTTGTGATCGTTCTTGCAAATTGAAAAAATATTTTAATTTAATTTATTGTCTGAATTAATGAACTGATAATTTGAAATTTATAGAAGGTAATGGAGTAAACAGATTGAAATATATGATATATAAAATACTGTAAAAGATTTACGGATTTAAAAGTGTACATTTGAATGAAAGTTATGTAATCCAGGTTGAATGTTGGAATTATTTTCGATATGAAGTAAGAATTCTAGATGAACTGATTCACTAAATTAATAAACAGAAAATTTGAAATTGTATAGTTAGTAACGGAGTAACAGATTGAAGTATTGTCGAAGGAAGTTAATGAATAGTGTTGAAAAAGAAAATAATAACTAGAGAAAGAAGTGCAAGGGGAACCGAAAAGACAGAGACACGAGGCATGGCAATATAACTTTGTGGTTGGTAAAAAAAAAAAATTTTTAATAAAGGTGGTTGGAAAGGAAAGAAGGTAAACTGTGTTAGGGATGGCAATATAACTTTGTGTTTAGGAATATATATGAAGGAAAATTGGAAATGAAAAAAGGTAGGCTGTGTTAAGGAAGGTATAGTTAAAGGGGGGAAGAGAAAGAAAAAGAAACCAAGGGCATATTGAAAAAGTGTTAATGGGTGATTAGTAAGGAAATAATAAATGTTAGATGCTAGTGGGGTGAAAGGAAAGAGGAAACACAGTAAAGAAAATGATTAAAAGAAAAGGAAAATAAAGAAAGGAATGGGGAATTATAAAATATATCAAAATTATTGTTAGGGAAATAATTGTCGGTGGATAGGAGTAAAAGGTCGATTTAAAGTAGTTTGGCGGTTAACGCAATTGGGGCTAGTCCTCATGTCTCTAGAAATCTCAAGGTCCTCATACAAATCCAACCGTAAAGAGTTCTTATCCTGGATGTTATGAATTAATTTGACACCATCAGGGATGGTAAGATGGTGTTTATTAACTTTAAGGTGATGGGAGAAAGCTGATGTATTATCTCTTTTGGAATGTTCGGCAGATCTGGTTGAAAGTGATCTATAAGTCCTACCTATATAAGAAGCATCGCAATCGGAACAAGTCAATCTGTAAACTCCACTACGGTCCATATAGTGTACTGTATCTTTGGTATTTTGTAAAAAATGATTCAGAGTATTTCCAACTTTAAAAGAAATATGTATGTTATTAAAAGAGTTGGATATAGTGCGTTTAATCTTTTCAGATAAAGTGGGGTTGTGAAATGGTAGTGGCCTATAAATTGGGGAAGAAGAGGAAACCTGACGATAAGCAGAGTTATGTAGTAATCTAAATTCGCGTTTACGGACGAGTTTGTCTACTATATTGGGATCATAACCATTGTTGACAGCTATTTGTTTTATGATATTAAGTTCTGTATTGAAAGAGTCATTTGACATAGGTATGGAAAAAAGTCTATGTATGAAACTTCTAAATGCAGCTAATTTGTGTGATAGTGGGTGATTGGAAGAGAAATGAATGGCACGGTCAGTTTGGGTCGGTTTACGAAAGATACCAAAGTTGAATTGGTCATTAAGTCTGGTGATAGATAAATCAAGAAAATTAATGGTCTGAGAAGATTCTAGTTCCATGGAGAATTTGATATTAGGGTGGATTTGATTAATTTTAAGAAGTAATTGTTGAGCTGAGGTCTGATCACCAGAAATTAGAAGTAAACAATCGTCTACATAACGGAACCAGTGTAAAATTTCTGGATTTTTCATGATGTGATTCGACTCTAAAGGATCCATAAAGACATCAGCTAGGAACGGGGACAAGCAACTGCCCATAGCTAGACCATCGGGTTGTTTGTAAAATTTGTTTTTAAATTGGAAGAAATCTTGAGATAGACATAGTTCAAGGATATCTAATATCGAAGAAATGACATTGGGCTGAATATACTTGTTGACTAAGGGTGTTTTTACCAGACTTAAAGTTTCAATTTTAGGCACTGAAGTGAAACTAGTCAACTAGTCACAATTTTAACCTTTTGCATTTATGCTAACGTGGAAATACTTCGTTCTAGGCATTGAAGATGATCTGATCTAGATCGAAAACGTTTTGCAAATCCGTTTGGATGACTTTTCATAGTTTTTAATAAACTTTTTATACCACTGTACAAATGAAGTTTTTTATTTCTGTATGATTTTTTAATTATGGTCTACAGCCAGCTACTGGGTATTTTCCCGTTGATTTTGTTTTAATGACAGTATGGTCAATTTGGCTCTTCAGTATTTGCGGCTAGCATCAAAGAGAAACAACTTGAAAATAGATATATGGTTTATTCCACAATGTCTCAAATTCAAAGTTTTCCCAACTTTTAGCATTGTCAGGACATCTAAAAATGTACCACCTAACATCAGGACCTCGCTACAGATAAAACTTTTTAAGAAGGAGATATGTAAACATTATAGCAAGCTGAATTATATCAACTGTAAGCTTAAGGTAATGTATGATTCTTTGCTCGAAATCTTTGGCCTCATTAACATTAATAATTTTCTGACAGATGTGCATGACAGGGTAGATTCTTATAATTCAACTAAATTTAATAGAGTATATAATAAACTTGTTAATCTTATTAGAGACAAAAATTTGCATGATCAAGCCTCTCAGGACAGAAATAACAATAAAAAGTTCTCAGATTTTCAATTCCACCCTAGAGTGAAAAACCTTACCGATGTCAGCTTTACAGAAGATGAGATGAAATTACTAAACTATGGTCTCAAATATTCCGTTCCAACAGATTTAACTTTACATGATCTAGAGGATTTATCCGTTGAGACTGATATAGTAATCCAAAATATATCATTATCTCTTTCCCAAAGAACGTCAATTAGAAATTCCTGTTACCGTTATATTAATAAATTTAAAAATAAGATTTCTACATCTTCCAATTCTTCAGAATCTATTAACTCTTCTTTTCCTCACAATCTTTCCTTCAAACAAGCACAACTTCATCTAAAGACTCTTAAATCAATTAAACTCAAAATTAATAGTCACAATTTAGTCTTTTCTTCTAAGGCTGACAAAAGTAATTGGTTAGTCATTCTAGACCGTGATTCATACAACAATAAAGTTTCATCTTTTTAGATGACAATAACTTCACTCTCTTACCATCTGATCCTACTAAAAGATTCATAACCAAATTAAAAGATAATATTAAAAACTACTCAGATTTCTTATCTAACCATGACGCTCCTTACAGCAAACTCCCTGGTAACCCTCTTATCCCAAGACTATACGGTTTGCCTAAGATACATAAAGTTGGAATGCCCATTCGTCCCGTCGTCAGTTTCATCAATACTCTAGTGTCTATTTTATCTAAATTCATACTTACTACCTTAAAAAACTTAATCAATTTCACTCCCAAATTTACTGTATTAAATTCGAGCCAATAAGTTGATAAACCTCAACTCATTAATCTTAATCCGGATATTACTATGCTTTCTTTTGACGTTAGCAACTTATTCACTTCAGTGCCTAAAATTAAAACTTTAATTCTGGTAAAAACACTCTTAGTCAACAAGTCTATTCAGCCCAATGTCATTTCTTCGACATTAGATATCCTTGAACTATGTCTATCTCAAGATTTCTTCCAATTTAACAACAAATTTTACAAACAACCCGATGGTCTAGCAATGGGCAGCTGCTTGTCCCTGTTTCTAGCTGATGTCTTTATGGATCATTTAGAGTCTAATCACATCATGAAAAATCCAGAAATTTTACACTGGTTCCGTTATGTAGACGATTGTTTACTTCTAATTTCTGGTGATCAGACCTCAGCTTAACAATTACTTCTTAAAATTAATCAAATCCACCCTAATATCAAATTCACCATGGAACTAGAATCTTCTCAGGCCATTAATTTTCTTGATTTACCTATCACCAGACTTAATGACCAATTTAACTTTGGTATCTTTCGTAAACCGACCCAAACTGACCATGTCATTCATTTCTCTTCCAATCACCCACTATCACACAAATTAGCTGCATTTAGAAGTTTCATATATAGACTTTTTCCATACATATGTCAAATGACTCTTTCAATACAGAACTTAATATCATAAAACAAATAGCTGTCAACAATGGTTATGATCCCAATATAATAGACAAACTCATCCGTAAACGAGAATCTAGATTACTACATAACTCTGCTTATCGTCAGGCTTCCTCTTCTTCCCCAATTTATAGGTCACTACCATTTCACAACCCCACTTTATCTGAAAAGATTAAACGCATTATATCCAACTCTTCTGATAACATAAATATTTCTTTTAAAGTTGGAAATACTCTTAATCATTTTTTCACAAATAACAAAGATACAGTACACTATATGGACCGTAGTGGAGTTTACAGATTGACTTGTTCCGATTGCGATGCTTCTTATATAGGTAGGACTTATAGATCACTTTCAACCAGATCTGCCGAACATTCCAAAAGAGACAATACATCAGCTTTCTCCCATCACCTTAAAGTTAATAAACACCATCTTACCATCCCTGATGGTGTCAAATTAATTCATAACATCCAGGATAAGAACTCTTTACGGTTGGATTTGTATGAGGACCTTGAGATTTCTAGAGACATGAGGACTAGCCCCAATTGCGTTAACCGCCAAACTACTTTAAATCGACCTTTTACTCCTATCCACCGACAATTATTTCCCTAACAATAATTTTGATATATTTTATAATTCCCCATTCTTTTCTTTCTTTTCCTTTTCTTTTAATCATTTTCTTTACTGTGTTTCCTCTTTCCTTATACTCCACTAGCATCTAACATTTATTATTTCCTTACTAATTATCCATTCACTTTTTCAATATGCCCTTGGTTTCTTTTTCTTTCTCTTCCCCCATTTAACTATACCTTCCTTAACACAGCCTACCTTTTTGCATTTCGAATTTTCCTTCATATATTTTCCTAAACACAAAGTTATATTGCCATCCCTAACACAGTTTACCTTCTTTCCTTTCCAACCACCTTTATTAAAAAAAATATTTTTTTTACCAACCACAAAGTTTTATTGCCATGCCTCGTGTCTCTGTCTTTTCGGTTCCCCTTGCACTTTTTGCTCTAGTTATTCTTTTCTTTTTCAACACTATTCATTAACTTCCTTCGACAATATTTCAATCTGTTACTCCGTTACTAACTATAAAATTTCAAATTTTCAGTTTATCAATTTAGTGAATCAGTTCATCTAGAATTTTTACTTCATATCGAAAATAATCCCAACATTCAACCTGGATTACATAACTTTCATTCAAATGTACACTTTTAAATCCGTAAATCTTTTACAGCATTTTATATTTCATACATTTCAATCTGTTTACTCCATTACCTTCTATAAATTTCAAATTATCAGTTCACTAATTCAGAAAATAAATTAAATTAAAATATTTTTTCAATTTGCAACAACCATCACAACTACAATAATAGGCAACCAACAATACTCTTTCTATTTTTACATCATTACTCTTTTATTTTTACAACATTACTATGTACCTTACCTTTATATGTCTTTAAGTTGTTCACATTGAATTAATTTTCTTTCACTTTTTATTTCAAATTAAATTAAATTCTCGTCTTCTTTCACAACTGTCACCACTGACGTCACTGACTCTACTATGAGTAATATTTTTATCAATTTAACAGTAACATCAGTTGTTTTTGTAACAGAGAGTAGCCTTTTCGTTTTTTCATTATATTCCTAATTTATTATAATTTAAATTTCACTTAATACAGTTATTAATCAACATTCAGTTTAACTAATAATCTAAATTCTAAAAACACTATTTTATATTCATAACCAAAAATTGACTACCTGTCTTGTCATGCCACTTCTGTGTAATAATTGGATTGTCATCTCCTTCACCTTTGTTGGTCTGTGTCCATTGAACTGGCAAGAACCACGATTTTTTATCGAGCAGGGA
Source organism: Diabrotica virgifera virgifera (assembly GCF_917563875.1). Taxonomy (NCBI): domain Eukaryota; kingdom Metazoa; phylum Arthropoda; class Insecta; order Coleoptera; family Chrysomelidae; genus Diabrotica; species Diabrotica virgifera. Next base: position 55,568,719 of record NC_065446.1, read on the forward strand.
ACCATTTTGCCCTTTGAGCACTCCTAACACATAAAGTAATCATTTAACATCGACTTGGAGTCGCTATAAATATTATAGAATTATCATGTAAACCATATTTCTCGATGTTACCATTTTCATAAGGTTGCTAGTTCCATGTACTAGGCAGAACGTGAGTATTACCACATTTTTTCTTCAACTAGTCACAATTTTAACCTTTTGCATTCATTCTAACGTGGAAATACTTCGTTCTAGGCACTGAAGATGATCTGATCTAGATCGAAAATGTTTTGCAAATCCTTTTGGATGACTTTTAATAGTTTTTAATAAACTTTTTATACCATTGTACAAATTAAGTTGTTTACTTCTGTATGATTAATTAAAATACTTTTGAAGCGTTAAGATATTTTATTTTTTTGCATGAAAACGGTGTGTTGCGCGTCGTTTGAAAAATAAGAAAGATCGATTTTTTTGTCGCAAATTGAACGAAGAATTCAAAAATTATTTCTAATTTTAAATATATCAGAAACGTACATTTTTTTCTATAAAATATTCGGACATATCATTACCCGTATGCGCCAATAATGAATATAAAATTCTGAAATATGTCAAAAATGCACAATAACAACCTTTTAAAACCCATCAAATTTCATTACATTGGGGTCAGTAGTTTCGGTAAAATCGTAAAAAATGTGTAAATTTGTTTTTTCTCTAACGCACAGTATCTGGAAAACGGATTGCATAACAAACATTTTTTACTAAGCAAACCCCTTTTATTTTTCAGTTTTTTACCTATCCTAGAGACGGTGTTACGTTTCTCTAAAATAACCTAGTATACTTTTTTAGGTGCTCTATTCTTGTTTGTGCCACTGTAATTATTAGTTCTTCTTGTTGATTGGTCATGGTTTTTGTTTTACTGTATATTTTATGTTAATATAATTTTATGTTACTTATGTCGGTATAATTCTCAAGTTATCACGAACAACAATTTAACTTACGCTATCAAAATGCTTCTTCCCACCAGATACACACATAAAAATGCACGGTTAGTAGCAAGCTTACCCTTGACATTTTATTATTTATTGTATGTAGGGAATACTCATTATTCATCTTTCATGCGGTTGTCTTATTCGTGAAATCGGGGATACATTTGTGATGTCACAGGGAGAGATTTAAATCTCCAAGCACTTTATTTAACTGACAAGATATAGTACAGGAATCTAAGGTAAAACTTTGTAGAGTTTGAACAAGTTTACATGAAAGCTAATATACATTACGCGCCAAATTTAACGCATAATTTTAAAATCCTGGTAAATCAAACAATTTTAGTTTCGATGTTGAAAACGTTGATGTGTTTATTATTTTTTCTACGGTCGTGCTAAAAGAGCCACTTTCACGCACGCATTTCGTTTCCGAAAGTTGCACTTTCCGGCACGGCGTACGTGAAAGTAAATCTTCCCACACGGCGTGCCGTAAAGTAAAATACCTTGTAATATGGCATTATAATATATTATTATACATGCAATAAACTAATATTTAGATATTATTTACTAATTTATTTCAAATTTATCTTATTGTGTTCATGTTTTAATGAAATTAGCGCGATTATTTCATTCATAGGAGATTCTGACCAATAGAAAGCTACAGAGATAAAAATGAAACTGATAATTTTTGATAATATCCCGTCGTCAAGTATATTATGTCAGATGCCCTTCGTTGCTACGAAAAAATACATTCAGTGACATTAATGACAATTAATGTTTTAAAAATTATAAAAGTGATGACTTTCCACCGTTAAATATTTATAACAACTGTGTGCTTAATTGTACTAATTTGTACTTACATAAATAAATTACAATAAAATTTTGGTTTTGAACAGTTTTATTCATGAAATAATCGCAAAAAATTGCACTCGATCCCTAAAATTATTATCGAATTTTTGCCCTTGTGACACTTTGACATATTTTCACTCCCCTTCGGGTCGTGAAATTAAAACTGTCAAAGTGTCACTCGGGAAAAATTCGATAATTTTAGGGCTCTTGTGCAATTACTACTGATTATTTCATTCATAGGAGATTCTGACCAATAGAAAGCTACAGAAATAAAAATTAAACTGATTATTTTTTGATGATTTTAACTTCCAATCGTATAGTAACATATTTGATCACGTGTTTATATCTGTCCAATCAGATTAAAATCATACTAAGAATTATCTACTCTAGAAAATTACCGATAGAATTTTTTTAAGTAGATTGTTTCTATTTAATGGTAACCAGTTTCTCAGTTTTGACAACTGTCACATTTAAGAAAATATCCATAATATACGTATTAAAAAATAATCTTACGAATATCACACGACAGTAAGAATAAATAAGAAAATAATGCTTCATTTTTACTCAAATTTATTTTCATTTATTTTTTGACAATTATTTATTGACAACAAATTTTCGAAAAACTGTCGCATTATTTTCAATTTATTCTCACTCTCTTGTGATATTATACCCGATAATTTTTGATAATATTCCGTCGTCAAATGTATTACGTCAGATGCCCTTCGTTGCTACGAAAAAATACATTCGGTGACATTAATGGCAATTAATGTTTTAAAATTTATAAAAGTGATGACTTTCAACCATCAAATATTTATAACAACTGTGTGATTAATTGTACTAATTTGTACTTACATAAATAAATTAAAATAAAATTTTGGTTTTGAACAGTTTTATTCATGAAATAATCGCAACAAATTGCACTCGATCTCTAAAATTATTATCGAATTTTTGCCCTCATTACACTTTGACATAATTTCGCACTAGTTAGTTAGTTCCGCACACTTAGTTACATAACTATTTCCTAACTAGTGCAGAAAGTGATACTTTCACGCACGAGACTGCCGTTGACCCGAACGACGCGATAGCGGAGTTCGGGCAAGCAGTAGAGTGCGGGGAAGACACTTTTCGCATGAGTTAGGAACAATATTTTTTCTAGGGCCGTAGGTTTGGAAAAAAGCCACAAAAAATAGAGTCATATCAATTTTTATTTAGGAGTGAAAATATACAAATTAATTCTTTGACAAGGTTGTCAAAACCAAACTTTAAAAATAATCGGTCACCACGACGACGATATTGGTTTCCATGACGACGATTTAAAACCATTGTAATTGTCTACTGATTTAACTTTTAAATATTATGTCAAAATAATTTTATTACGTCGAATTATTGCGTCAACTTCATTAAAACATGAACACAATAAGATACATTTGAAAGAAATTAGTAAATAATATCTATATATTAGTTTATTGCATGTATCATAGTATATCATAATGCCATATTAGAAGGTATTCTACTTTCCCGCACGCCGTGCGGGAAAATTTACTTTTACGCACGCCGTGCGGGAAAGTGTAACTTTCGGAAACGAAATGCGTGTTAGAAAGTGGCTGTTTAAGCATGGCCGTAGAAAAATAACTATTTTGCACACAAATTCAAAATATGTTAGTTGTGCTTCATTTCAATTCAAATTTGTAGGTTGGGTTGGAATACGTTGTGCTGAAGGCGTTCAAAGGCGTTTTTCAAGTTCATTAAGTATTTTTTCTTTGAAATGAATCACCAGAACTTAGTCAGTCAACCATTTTAAGAGTCTTAAATGTTTTATTGTTACTGGAAGTTACTCGAGAAGGCCCGTTCAAGGCAGTAGAAGGGTTACAACTCCTAATCAATATCGGTTTTTGACACTACGTATACTGAGACAAAGGTTTTTTACCAGTACTTCTCTAAAAAATGAATTACTGGATCGTTATAACTTTATAACAGAGTGTACAGAAGGCACTGGGTACTTCTACGCACAGTGTAACACTGTAGGAACTGTACAGTATGGTGGCGGCTGACACGGTAATGGTGAGGTGTGGCATTACGAGCATGTCATGCCCTTTGCACCATTTATTTGGGATAATTTCATGCTTATTCAAGATAATGCCAGGCCACACATTGAAAGAATTGTGCAGCTATATCGTGAGAAGGTTGAGATTCCTGCCATGGTTTGGTCTGCGAGAAATCCCGACCTCAACCCAATAGAAGGTGTTTGGGATATCGTAGGGAGACGACTACGACAACTACCTAATGCAACAAACACATTAGATCAACTCATTTTATGACTAATTGAAATTCGGATACAAATTGACCAAATGAAATATTAACGGTAATTCTTAGTATGAGATATCATTTTCAAGTAGCAATAAATGCCAGAGGAGACAATACTCGCTAATAGTTTAATTTTCTTGAACTGTAAAAACGTTTGATTCCGTCATTTATTTATATTAGGTAGTTTTACTGCAATATATTTTTCGTAAAAAAAAAGATGTTCCATCACAAAAAACAAGGCTATTTTATAGAAAAAATTATTATGAAAAAATAAATATTTTACCGAGTGATTCTTATCCAGATTCCATTTGTGTTTTACACTTCTTTCCTTTCTCCACAACAACAATTGGTAATAACTACTTTTCACTTAGACTGGAGATGTTAAATATAAATAATTTAGTCGAAATTATCAACCCGCCATTTCGTCGAGACAGCCAACAGCCAAGTGGCGAACGAGATGCGTTTCTCTGCCAAGGTAAACGTCAAATTCTCTCAGAACACGAAATAATTCTCAATAGGTGGCGTATATAGTACGTTCCATCACCGAGGTATGACGTCACGTAAGTAGTCCTTTACGAGAATGTTACAGAAATTAATTAAGTGATCAAAAGAAAATAATTATAAAAATAATTAAAGCGCTAAAAATGATATTATAACGGGTGGACCGTTACAAGATCCAAGATAAAACCTCATGATACTATCCCGACATGGTAAGTATTTTGGATTACGTTCAGTTTACTCTCAAAATTATTACCAAACTCTTAATTTATATGTATTTTATTTTAAAATGTAATGGCACGATTCCGACATCGACGGAAGGCGGTTGACGGCAACTGCAAACGGCAGTTACAGTTGTTACCATGAGATACGTATTTACATTGCACTATTATAATATATAGTTGCTAATAACTATACAAATTAATAGTGCAAAGTAAATACGTATGTCATGGTTACAACTGTAACTGCCGTTTGCGGTTGCCGTCTGCCGCCTGCCGTCTGCCGTCGATGTCGGAATCGTACCTTAAATGATGTATCCTCGATACGTTATTGACTTATTATTGTGGTATTTTCTTTCTATTGACTTTCTTCTTTAGTATGGGTAACCAAATCCTACCACATTCTGTCGAGGAATTTGTGACACAATTGGTTTCATTTAACATAATTAGAGCCGCTTCTTTGATTTTTCTCTTTTTGCTATCTATTTCTTTCAGGACTATGCTAAAATTTTTCCACTGAACTAACTCTATGTTCATTTTCCCGAGCGTGTTTGCATATTTGATATCTATCGAATTCTCTATTTTTAATATAAGACTGGTGATCATTTATTCTAAAACCTAAATAAAAATTTTAACATTCAGAAATTATTTTATAAAAATACAATTCTTTGTTCTTTCTTGCTCATTGTTAGGTTTAGTTTTAGATTAAGTAGATCTAAATTTGTTTGTTGTTTTAAATGTTGAAATATTGTATGTATTTCCTATCGTTTTAAGTTTCTCGGATAGTCCTTTTATATAAGTAAGGGTATTAATATTTTCCTAGTAGGTATTTGGCTCTCCAGGTATAACGGCTCTCCAGTAAAGTCCATCTTCAACAATTAAAATACTTTGGACATGTTATGAGAGCCAACACAGAAAACATGCAAAGACTCATTATACAAGGAAAGGTGGAAGGCCGAAGATCACGAGGAAGATCCCCAACAAGATGGATCGATCATATTACAGAAATATGCAAAAGACCTATGCATGAGTCAAAAGAAATGACCAGAGACAGAGATCTTTGGAGACGGACAATATACGACATCACGTCGACCACTACACTCCCTCCGGGGGGTCAGGATTGAAGAAAGAGAGTAGGTATTTCTTGTGAATGTTATAGGATCACGTTCAAGTTCTGTTCCATTGAGTATATTCTTGACCATTCCTTATTTTTTATAAACGACAAAGGATAGTCATTTTTTTAATAAAACAGATGTTTAATAGTTTTTTCTTCTAAGAATGAATTTTTTTAGAACAAGTAAGGTTGGCTCTATCATATAGGGATTTAATGATTCCCTTTTTAACATTGATGTTGTGATTTGATCTGTAATTTAGATAACTGTTGGTGTGTGTTGGTTTTCTATACACTTAAGCCTCAGATCCAGCATTGTCTCACAACTTAATATGTTTTCCATCTTTTGCACTATTTTGCCGGTTATTAGTGCGCTCATCACTGTATGTTATAAGGAATATATAATATAACTTGGAGAAAAAATATTCTTTCAAATAAGCGGTTAAATTACATGAGAAAATTAGTCCTACACTTAATTATTTGCAAAAAAACAATTTTTACAAAATGCTTCAACTACACACAATTAAACAGAGAAAATAAAAGTTAAAAAAGACACCAAAAGAGCAAAATAAATTTTAAATTTGCTAATTGGCAATTAAGTTGCCGATTAGCGTCCAATATGTGAGGTTTTATTCCTCTGCACATTGCAACCACGTGGGAAGAGTCCTGTGTTGCTCCTGATCAAATCCAGGAATATTTTCAACATCACAACATTTTAATATACGCCAGTCAATGGGAGCAAGAATAGGATATTACCTCCGAATTCTACACTCAACGAAAAAGGTACGTAATATCAATAAAAATGTTAATTCAGACAACAAACGCAATACTTAAAATTTGTCCCATTCTTGGTTTTATTGGGACAACAAAACGATGTTCATTAATTCATTATTTTCGTTCGTTGAGTCAATGTATTACGTTTATTGAATGGATGAACATTCATTATGTATACCATAATATCACTTTATTGGTATTACGAACTCTGTTCACTGAGTCAACGAACACTATTTATTGATGTTGTTCTGAAGCTATTTCCTTGTGGCATTTTTATGATGAATTATTTATATGGGAAAATAATAAAAATAATAAAACTATTTATTGATATTACGAACTCTGTTCAATGAGTCAACGAACACTATTTATTGAAACAACAACGTCGTTAATTGACCGACGAAGACTATTCGTTGTGTCAATAACAGTGTTATTTCTCCTAACGTATTTCGTTTATTTCCACAATTATTTCCGTTTATTGTTACAATTAATTCCGTTCATTCCCACAATAAATACGGTTTTTCTTACAAGCAATTCTATTCATTCTTACAATCAGTTTCGTTCATTCCTACTATGAACGTATTTTATATTAAATGACTGAATGCAATAGCCCAATGTATGATAGTAATTGATTAATAATAATTTTTTAAATCCCCCTTTTTGTCCTTAACCTAAAGGACTTTACACTGTGTAATTTGTCATATGATTTCACTTATACAGTGTACTGGAATAAGTGTTACACTCCCCCCACCCCCTTATTAACTTATTTATATTTAGCACATAAGCAAAACGCTTGGACAGGTCGATTTTTAAAATAATCAAAGTATATTATAACATCAATGTTTCGAACTTTACACGATCCCTCTTCAGGTGACAGGCGCGGCGTAACTTTGATTTTTTTAAATGGGAAAGTACGTCATGTGACAGCTTATTTAAAAGAGTTTGAAATAGTGATTCCAAAAATGTATCACTTTGATCCTTTTTGAGAGCGCAGGTGCAAAATTTCGATCGAATTCTTTTTAAACGCATTCATTTTTTTTTTTTGGAATTCTGAGAAAACTAATAATTATTTTTAAAAAATTTAAACGCAAAATAAAATATTACATTATTACCGAGGGCAGAAAGTCCCTTAGAATAAACAAATAGTTTCTGTTGAATGGTATGCCTATTTGAAATTAAAAATCATACTAAATTTTCTCTTTTTCACCCCTGTGAATTACTAAAATAGTCATTATAGAGGTACTCAGGGACTTCAGACCCTCGATAATAATGTAATATTTTATTTTGCATTTAAATTTTCAAAAATAATAATTAGTTTTCTCAGGATTCGAAAAAAATGAATACATTTAAAAAGAATTCGACCGAAATTTCACGATAATAGACACAGAAAAACTCCCTTCTACTACGGACTACACTTGAAAACGAAATGCAATTATTATTCGGCACTTCGGTAACACAGAGAAGCTAGGGGTATCACGATAAGGAAAAGCCGTTACCTTTCAAATGGTCAAGCAAAACATTCATTGTCTCAACAACTACGATTTTTGTCACAACGAACGCATTGATTGTGGGTATTAAATGCAGTAGTAGATTGATTAATGCATTCGTTGTCACAACAATCAATTTACATCTATTCAATAATCATATATTACTCTATATTAACAACATTTGTACATTGTTTTAATGAAATCTGTACGTTGTCACGATAAACCAAAGTAATTGCTTGTCATATACGAAATCAAGAACGTGGGTTGCTGTCAGAATTAACAATATTTATTAAATATACCAAACTAAGTTATTGGCTGAATAAATTGAGTGTTATTGATTAATGTACTCTAGTTATTCTCACAATTATTATTCAATCATTGTGACAATAACCAAATACATTCGTTAATGTCTAAAAGTTCGTTGAAACAACAAATTAAATTGTTGTGACAACGAAATACTCTTCAGTAATCACTGTTAATCAATATTACGAACTAAATTTTTTTGAGTGTATCCTACTGCATGGATTTTAATGACATTTTGGGCCTAGCCTCTACTTATCTCCTAATTCAAAGTCTACCCTATGCCGATGTGTGCTTTTATCTTGGGGCTGGTTCCCACCCCATCTTAGGGGTGGAAAAAATTTTTAGTTAAGATTACCACGTAATTTGCTAGAGAACCTAATTCTAAGCAAAACCTGTTCTATAATTTTTTTTGAAAACTCAATACTTTTTGAGATATTCGTGGTTGAAAATTGGCCATTTTCATTGAAACATAATACCTTTTCGAACGGTTTTTTGCGAATACCTTAAAAACTATGCATCTAACTAAAAAACTATATTAAACATTTTTGTAGGCTATAAAGAAACAAAGAGACACTTGCCTTTAACGGTCAACTGTATATGTATAATGCTACTTATACCTTTTATAGTGCTTGAATAGGCCTTTAAAATGAGCTATATTAGAGGTTCATTACATTAAAACTAAGCGAGATATGCTGCAAACAAAATTGATAACTAATGAATTTTAAAAAAAAATGAGAAGTAATTTTAACCTTCATCCACCAAAATATAATAGCATCGTTTTCCTTTTACAATACCTTTTATTATAGTGTTATTTCTATGTTCAAAAAGTTGGACGGGTTTAAAATGAATGGTTTTTGAAAAAAAAAACAAGATCAAATTACAGAGCGCATTTTTAAATTTTCTTAAAAATCTTCTTTTTCTCCATGTAACTTGAAAATAATAAGAGATACAGTAATTAAAAATAAAAAGGTAATTATATCTAAAAAAGCCCTACATTTTTGTGTAGTATCTCTTATCTTTTTCGAGTTACATGGAGGAAAAGGAAGAGTTTTAAGAAAATTTAAAAATGCCCTCTATAATTTAATCTTATTTTTTTTAAACCATTCATTTTAATCCAGCCCAACTTTTTGAACATAGAAATAACACTATAATAAAAAGTATTGTAGAAGGAATACGATGTATTTAAGTTTTAATAGATGAGGGGTTAAATTTACTTCTCATTTCTTCTTAAAATACATTAGTCATCAAATTTTGCAGAATATCTCGCTTAGTTTGAATGTGATCGACATTTCGTATTGCTCATTTTAAAGGCCTTTTCAAGCCCTACAAAAGTTATTTTTATCAATATACACCTAAGATCGACAGTTTCTTTGTTATTTCAAGATGAACAAACCGATTTGAGCATGCAGCTAAAAAAACAAAATCTTCTTACCTACCATACCCCTCTTTGTATTTTAACCAGAAGATTTGTAAAGGAACAAATCTATTTGCATTTTTATAACCTACAGAAATATTTTATATGGTTTTTTTGTTAGATGCATAGTTTTTAAGGTAAGTATTCGCAAAAATCCCTCCGAAAAGGTGTAATTTTTGAATGAAAATGGCCAATTTTCAACCACGAATAACTCAAAAAGTATTGAGTTTTCAAAAAATAATTATAGAACAGTTTTTGCTTAGAATTAGGTTATCTAGCCTCTTCCGTGGCTATTTTAACCAAAACATTTTTCATCCCCGAGAAGGGGTAGACTTTGTTTCTTGAGCTATTCTCTACTTATTGTGAAAATATCAAGTAAATCGATGTAGTAGGATCGAATTCCGAGCCAAATACCCTCATTGACTGCCCTAATAACAGTATGAAGCAAATTTAAAACTTCATAACATTTAAAGGGTTTTTACCCAAAATATTTTGGTGGCTCAGGCATGTACTTTATTGGAATTTAATACTGATAATGTAATTAATATTCCGAAAACATTATGTTCTCTGATGTAACCCTTTTTAGGGATTTTTAAATACACCTTTTACAATGGAATTTGGTATTTTAAAATAAAAGGTGTCCCAAAGTTCACAAAACATTTGAATTTTGAAATAGGAATTATTGAATTAGTTTTACAGTAGACAGTTTAGGGTTAGTAAGAAAGGAGCGTTACACGAGAGAACTAAAAGTTTTCAGTGTTGAAAAACATTTTAAAAATAATGAAAGTTTGGTGGTCACAGTTCGAAAATATTGTACAAAATTGGAATATTGATTTAACTTCAGTAACTAATAACAGAGTAATTGAAAAATTTTTACCTCTCACCCCCTAAAATTGTCCCATTTATGGAAAAACTTAAAAATATCACTTGCCGTCATTTTTTCAACATGTGAACAAGTCAAATCCACAGCTCAGATGTTACCTGGGGCAGATTAGCTAAATATTTTAAACATCCTAGCTTCTCTCTCTTCAATTCTGACCCCCGGGGGGAGTGTAGTGGTCGACGTTATGTCGTGTATTGTCCGTCTTCAAAGATCTCTGTCTCTGGTTTTTTTTTAACTCATGCAGAGGTCTTTTGCATATTCCTGTAATCTGATCTATCCATCTTGTTGGGGATCTTCCTCGTGATCTTCCGCCTTCCACCTTTCCTTGTATAATGAGTCTTTCCATATATTCTGTGTTGGCTCTCATAACATGTCCAAAATATTTTAGTTGTTGGAGATGGACTTTACTGGAGAGCCGTTGGCTAAATTTTAGCTCTCTCAAAATCGAATTATTTGTTCTATGGTCGGTCCAAGGAATTCGTAGCATTCGCCTCCAACAGAACATTTCAGTGGCGTCTAACTTTCTTCTTTCCGAATTTCTCAGGGTCCAAGATTCACATCCGTAAGTCAGTATTGGGAATATTAAGCAGTTGATCAACCTCATCCTTAACGCTCTTGAAATTTGACAGTCCTTCCATATTGTGGTCATTTTTGCTGTGGCGACTTTTGCTAGATCACATCTACGTTTTATTTCTTCCTGTAGTTACCCTGTGATTGTGATTAATGATCCCAGATATAAGTATGAGCTCACAACCTCAAACCGATCAATTGTGGTTGATTGTTATGTAGTCTATCCACTATCATGATCTTTGTATTTGATATGTTTAATTGCAGACCAAATATTTGACTTTCGTTTTCAACTAGTCGTATAAGATCAATCAGCTCTGCTTGACTATTTGCAAGAAGGGCTGTGTCATCTGCGAAACGTAGGTTGTTTATATTATGACCGTTTATTGAGATGCCTTTTTTCCATCCTTCAAATGCTCTTCCCATAATATGCTCTCCATATATATTGAATAATTGTGGAGATAGTATACATTCCTGTCTGACACCCCGTTCTGGATGAAATTCGTTTGAAAGTGTGTCAAGCACTTTAACTGATCAAGTAGTGTGTTCGTATAGTTCAGTTATAAGCGAAATAAGGTGTTGGGGTACGCCCACTTCTTTTAGTATTTGCCATAAGTGTCTCCACTTGACCCTGTCGAACGCCTTACGATAATATATAAAGCATATGTACAGTGGAATATTGAATTCTCTAGATTTTTCGATTATCTGTCTTATATTTAACAGGTGTTCTCTAGTACCTCTACCTTTGGTAAATCCAGTTTGCTCTTGTGGAATTTCTCTTTGAAGGAATGTTTTTAGTCTCTCGTTGATTATATGTAGCATTATTTTACTGGCATGTGATATAAGAGAAATAGTTCTATAATTGTCGCATTTATGGAAGCTGCTTTTTTTATGAATTGTGGTTATTATAGATTTTGTCCAGTCTTCAGGCCATTGTTTTGAATGCCATATTTGGTTACAGAGTAGATGAAGTAATTTTACGCCAGTTTCTTCTGTGGCTTTCAGCATTTCTGCTGTTATCATATCTGCACCTGGTGCTTTATTATATTTGAGCTTACTGATCGCGAGTCTTACTTCATTTTCAAGTATATCAGGTTTTTCTTCCACCTCGTCAGAGATTTGGTTAACAGGTTCTTGGCGTTGATCATCTTTATATAGGTTCCTGCAATACGATCTCCATGTCTCTGCTATATCTTCTCTGTTTGTTCTCAGAGTTCCAGTGTTGTCTTCAATGGTCCAAGTTCTGGCTTAATGTAGCATTTTAAACCAATGTTCCCATGACGGACTACTTTTACTGGGCTTTGACCCACATATTTTTGTTAAACAATATCTTGGTGGTTAGCATGTACATTTCACGTAAGCACTGATGATGACTGGTAAACCAGTCGAAAACTAGTTATGTGATTTTGATGTGGCCCTTTTGAGGGATTTGGTATACAGCCAACAACAGGAAAACTTTTTCCTTGTGGATTTTTAAAAATATAAATTTTTATTGAAATCTGAAAATATTTAAAGGTGGCCCCGGGTCCTTGAGACCCCATGTTATTGAAATTAGTCATGTACTACGAATTTCAGCCAATAATGTAAAAGATATTAATTATTAATCGCTTATCAGTTACAATTAAGCACAGGAATAAAGAGTATTAAAATTTAATTAATGAAATTAAATTTTATTAATAGGTTAATGGGTTATACAATAATTGTTATATAAAAATGGTATTCTCTCTTAGTTTAAAATTATTTGTTCGTCGCCGTTATCGCAATTTAAATAAATTATCTGTATTTCCATCTATTCCATTGTTTATTTCCATGTCTCACATTGAAGATAAAGTGAACTTTCTCTCCATGGGCTTGGCCGGCGTCCGGTTTCTCAAACTATTGATGAGTTCTTATCAATTAATTCAGTTAGAATTGAACGTTCGTGTCTTAGTGTTGTTTAGTTTGCTACATATTTTTTGGCTTTTATTGACCGCAAAAAAACAAAGTGTTGTGTCTAGTTTGTTTAAGTGTATTAAATACACAGTGTACCTACAGCAAAACATTTTGTGCTTATTTTGTCGCGCTATTGGAGACCATACCAACACAAAAGAACCAGAGGCAGACCTCCTATGAGATGGACAGATGATCTGAAACGGACTGCTGGGAAAAATTGGCTACAAGTAGCGTACAACAAAAAACAATGGAAAGGAAGACTTGAAGAGGCTTATGTTCAGATGTGGATGAATGGCTAGACGAAGAAGAAGAAGAAGAAGGATGTCCGAAGGCAATATTTTGGGTTTTTGTGGGATTGAGGGTAACTCTCCATTTATTACACCACCTGACCATTTTATCTAGTTGGGTTTGTGCCTTTCGAACACAGAGGGTTGTCTCATTGTACCACGTGGAGTTCCTGCAGTATAAAAGGCAGTATCGTCGGCATAAAATAGGATTGACTCGGTTAGATTAATGGGATGAGGGATGTCACTGTTGTAAACTGTGTATATGTAGTATTGGTGATAAAATTGAACATTCTTGGGCTCCAGCTTGTGGAGTGAAGGATGTGGATAATTGGTTAGCGATTTTGATGCGTATAGTCCGATTTTAAAGATAGAAACGTATGATTTTAATGTATGTTATAGACAGTCCAGAACGGTGAAATTTATCGATCAGTTCAGCGTGCCAGACATGATCGAAGGCCTTCTGGACATCTACGAATATGCCTACTGCATATCTTTGATGCTCATTGATAGCTTGGGAGATGAAAGTGACTGCTTCAATCAATGCATTATTTGTGGAATGCTCAGCTCTGAATCCTTATTGAAAATTGGAAAGTCTATGAATTCTACGAGTCTCTCTTTTGGGATCCTCTCGTAGACTTTACCTAGAGTGTTTAGAAAAGATATTGGTCTGTAGGATTATGTGCTGGTAAGTGGTTTCCTAGGTCTAGGAATCATGACTGTGCTGGCTACTTTGCCACCACAGTCATGATTCTAAAGGTATCTAGCTTTTCCTAGAAGAATTTATAAAGGTACCAGCAGTGTCGGCTATTTTTAAACTATCAGGTATTTTTGTAAGACTCATCTTCTTGGAGACCAGATAAGTTAAATAAAGAATAGGAACAATAATTAAATTAGTTTTAATAAATAGTTATGAAATTTCAAATATACTTTTAGTCAATTTTAGTTTGGGAAGTTCAGAATATTGCAACTATGTCAAGAAATCACATAAATAAAATATTGATTATTTTAAAAGTTATTTATCGCTCACAAAAAGGAAATGGAAAATCAATTGCCATAAGATATGCATTGACCTTGACTATAAATATATTTCGAGTTAGTGTCATCTTGAGTACGTACTTTTGTGGGACATGAAAATCAATATAGACGTATATGAGAGTTTCGAAAGTTTTCACTGTCCTATAAAAGCCACGGGTAGAAACTTTAACATGTACTTTTAGATTTTAGAATATCAAGCAACTATTTTAATAAAAGTTTTAAGTAATTTAATTTAACAGAAAAATCCCTTTTTTATGTTTTGGAACTTTACAGTACGGGTTTTTATACCAGTCTCGTCAATATTTTTACTAGTTTCGTTTTTTTCGTACTGTATAAGACTTAAATATTAATATGTAAAAAGCTTTAGGTATGTTCATATTTAATAAAGGGGCTGAGAAAAAGATTCTTGAAAAAATGCTTAATTTTAGTCTGCTAAAATGTACTAGTACCTTAAATTTGAATCGATATCAATAAAATGTTATAACATTATTTCAGCATCCGTGCTTCATCAGACACTCGGACTCAAAGACAGGACGTCCAGCGAATGTCTCATTCCTGCTTATTTTCCACTTCAAGTGGGTATTTAAGTTTTTATTAGCACGATTGTCTGACTAAATAATAATGCTGAAATAACGTAGTAGCACGCTATTGACATTGATTGAAACACAGAAGCTGGACAAATTGTGTTGTGTGCCGCATGTAAGGCTTTTCAGTTATTCTAATAGTCGGAGAGATAGAAGCGGATTTTGTGCGTGATAAGTAATATGGAAAAACTATACGGAGATATGTTGAATTAGTTGTGTACATCACTTTCACCAACGGCCGGAAACCAGAGTTGGGTCCGAGGGTATTTATAAGGGGTCAAAGTCGCGGATTTTATTATTTTTTTTATGACGCTTATGATCGAGATAGTGCACCAAAATTTGGGAATAAGTAGGTCATGACGTAACTAAGTAAAATCTCTAGGGGAGGAACGCTACGTGGCCGACAAAGGGGTGGGGGTAGGGGTGAATATAAAAAATATAAAAGGTTTTTTGCGACGTTCTTGATTGAGATAGTAGACCAAAATTTGGGAATAAGTAGATCATGACATTACTAAGTAAAATCCCCAGAGCCGGAAACCAGAGTTGGGGAAGAGGGTAGTTATAAGGGGTCAAAATCGCCGTTTTTATTATTTTTTTTGTGACGCTCATGATCGAGAGAGTGCACCAAAATTTGGGAATAAGTAGGTCATGACGTAACTAAGTAAAATCTCCAGGGATGGCACTCTGCGTGGCCGACAAAGGGGTGGGGCAGGGGTGAATACAAAAAATATAAGGGGTTTTTTGCGACGTTCGTGATTGACAGAGTGCACCAAAATTTGGGAATAAGTAGGTAATGAGGTAACTAAGTACAATCTCCAGGGGTGGAACGCTGCGTTGCCGATAAAGGGGTGGGGGTAGGTGTGAATATAAAAAATATAAGGGGTTTTTTGCGACATGCTAGATTGAGATAGTGCACCAAAATTTGGGAATAAGTAGACCATGACTTAGCTAAGTAAAATCCCCGGAGCCGGAAACCAGAGTTGGGGATGGGGGTAGTTTTAAGGGGTCAAATTCACAGTGTGTATTATTTTTTTTGTGGCCCGGCACAACATTTGTCCCCCACGCAGCGTTCCGCCCCGGAAGATTTTACTTAGTTACGTCATAACCTACTTACTCCAAAATTTTGGTGCACTATCTCCATTATGAGCGCCATAAAAAAAATAATAAAAACCGCGAATTTTACCCCTTATAACTACCCTCGTCCGCCACTCTGGTTTCCGTCTCTGGGGATATTACTTAGTTATGTTATGGTCTACTTATTTCCAAACTTTGGTGCACTATCTCAATCACGAACGTCGCAAAAACCCCCTTACATTTTTTTATATTCACCCCTGCCCCACCCCTTTGTCGACCACGCAGCGTTCCACTCCTCGAGATTTTACTTAGTTACATCATGACCTACTTATTCCCAAATTTTTGGCGAGCTTTTTTGATCTCGATCATGAGCGTCACAAAAAAAATAATAAAAAACGGAATTTTGACCCCTTATAACTACCTTCCTTCCCCACTCTGGTTTCCGGTTCTTGGGATTTTAATTACTTACGTCATGGTCTACTTATACCCAAATTTTGCTGCACTATCTCAATCAGGAACGTCGCAAAAAACCCGTTATATTTTTTATATTCACCCCTACCCCCACCCCTTTGTCGGCCACGCAGCGTTGAGCCCCTAGAGATTTTACTTAGGTACGTCATGACCTACTTATTCCCAAATTTTGGTGCACTATCTCGATCATGAGCGTCATAAAAAAATAATAAAATCCGCGACTTTGACCCCTTATAACTACCCTCGGCCCCAACTCTGGTTTCCGGCCGTTGGTGAAAGTCATGTACACAACTAATTCAACATATCCCCGTATAGTTTTTTCATATTACTTATCACGCACAAAATCCGCTCCCAGCTCTTAGACTATAAGCGATAAAAGGGATTTTTTGAAATATGTAAACTTTTGCACATTTCGTGTAGCAGCAAGAACAGAAAACGATAATATCAAATTGTTTTCGTTTGTGACCATCAAAGTAGATGATGCCTCTGTACGGACCAAAACAAAAATAACCAAAATGTATTCAATTGAAATGGGACACTCTATAAATTTTGCAGACTTGAAAAGAGATTTTGTTCCTAATTTATACATATACGCCAGTTAATGAAAGCAAGAACAGGATATTACCTTCGAATTTCATCCTACTGCATGGATTTTAATGAAATTTTGAGAATAGCCTCTACTTATGATCTAATTCAAAGTCTACCCTATATACTATGGCGCTTTTATTTTGGTGGCGGTTCCCACCCCTTCTCATCATCATCATCACGTAGCGCTACAACCATGGGTGGGTCCTGGCTGACTGTCCAATTTTCATCCAATTTGTTCGATCTTCCATCAACCTAGGGTCAAATGGGATGCTCATTTTTGGAGATCTGCTTGGATGTTATCTCTCCATCGCATCTGGGACGTCCCAGTGGTCTTTTGCCTGTAGGAATCTTCTCCCATGCCAGTCTTACAAGTCTCTCGTTATGAAGTCTGTGCACGTGGCCTGCCGATCTTAGTCGCTGTGATTTAATTTATTGGACAATATCGGTGTCATTGTAGAGTTCTTTTAATTCGAAGTTGGTTCCGAAGCTGGTTCTTTCCACCCCATCTCGGAGGTGGAAAATTTTTTGGTTAAAATAACCACTGAAGTAGTTAG
Organism: Diabrotica virgifera virgifera; assembly: GCF_917563875.1. Lineage (NCBI taxonomy): Eukaryota > Metazoa > Arthropoda > Insecta > Coleoptera > Chrysomelidae > Diabrotica > Diabrotica virgifera. The sequence goes on from NC_065446.1 coordinate 55,586,611, forward strand.
AAAACCTAATTCTAAGCAACAACTGTTCTATTTTTTTTTTGAAAACCATTACCAAAACCAAACTATTTGAGTTATTCGTGGTTGAATGTTGGCCATTTTCATTGAAACATAACACCTTTTCGAAAGGTTTTTTGCGAATATCTTAAAAACTGTGCATCTAACTAAAAAACTATATAAAACATTTTTGTAGCTTATAAAAAAACAAAGAGATTAGTTCCTTCATAAATCTTCTAGTTATAATACAAAAACAGATATGGTAGATGAAAAGATTTTGTGGTTTTTAGCATGTTCAAGTGGGTGTATTCAACTTGAAATGTCAAAGAAACAGTCGATTTTAGGTGTATAATGCTACCAATACTTTTTGTAGTGCTTAAAAAGACTTTTGAAATGAGCAATATTAAATGTCGATTCAAACTAAGCGAGATATGGTGCAAAAAAATTGATGACTAATGTATTTAAGAAAAAATGTGAAGTATCTTTAACCCCCCCATCCAGCAGAATTTAAATTCATCGTTTTACTCCTACAATACCTTTTATCATAGTGTTATTTCTATGTTCAAAAAGTTGGACGCATGCACAAAAAACAACAAATTCTAATAAACTAAAACGTCATATTTTATAAGTTAATTTTTATATAATATATATAAATACCGGGTAGACCAAAGTCAATTAACGCTATCAAAAAAAGTCACGCGCAAGTTCGCGACGTCTGCGTCTCCAAGAAAATATATCTCTGTGAAGGGCCTTGCAAATAATCAACAGTTACAAGGTATTCGATATTTTCAGCAACACGGTGCACTGCCTCATTACGGATTGCAAGTTCGTGAGTTTCTAAAATGGCCCGTGCATTCGCCAGATTTAACGCTCTGTGATTTTGCCTTGTGGAGAGTACTTAAAGATAAAGTTTTTGCCAATTTGAAGTTCTCCGTGCCAACTTGGAAGTCTGTAGGTTTGTAGAAAAACTTGTTTCACTGTGTATAAGCGTTGCCAAAAGTGTATTGGTGAAGTTGGTTTACAATTTGAACATAAAATGTAAAGCACTTCTTTGTACCTACTTATTTGCAATAAACAATAAACGTTTTTTTACTTCAGTTAATTTTGCTTTTATTAATATACAAAACGGTTAACTGACTTTTGGTCCACCCGGTATTATATAAACCATTTGAAATATTTTCTTTGATTTATATGAGTTTATAATTTAATATTGGGTCCTGTAAATAATGAAAACGTTTTATTATAAAAAGTTCTTTTTTATAAAAGTGTAATTATGGATTTATTTCTCGTATGCATATTATGACAGGTTCTATTTCACTATAGTGGACTAATGTCAAAGTATGTTTATAAACTAAGATTACACAATTCTCGTAACAAGAAAAGAACTTTTCTGCTACGAGAACAGAAAAGGTATTCTTAGTTTACTGGAACCACTTGTGTGTCGTTGTTTTCTTTCTTATACTTGAAGTAGAAACTACTTCCCCGCTCTCGTGACAGAATCTAGGATAATACACTAGGAATAATGCGGTTTTATAAGTGTATGAAGTTGGTATTATGTGTATAGCAGCAGAATAATATTTTTGCTGTATTTTTAACACCAAAAGAATTTCAGTTTTTTAAATAAAAGAAGAAAACAAAAATTAATGATACTAATAATATAGGCGAAGAAATAAAGCAATAAATCTGCCAAATTTTTGCAGTTGAAATTATCTCATTGAAACATAAATATTGCATTCGATATGTAAGAGCATTAGAAAACTTTGTGAAACAAAATGATGATGACTAAATGAAAATTGCATTATTGAACAAGGAAAATGGAAAGTTTTCCAAATGCATTTCGAAGTGATGAAAAATGATAAATTTGTAATTCGGAAATAATTGAAGGAAATGAGTTTATTACTACTTGGGAGTTTTTGGGCTCCCTGAACACGAATATCATGATGGTGATGATCTTCGCCTCACTTTGTCACCATAGCTAGTGTCGCCCAAATGCAAGAACGAGTCGAGACTTACAAGACGAGACTTAGACAGTCTTGGTCTTGGTCTTTCGCCAATACACCTGGTGTTGATCTTGGTTTTGCACTAATACACCTGGTCTTGGTCTTGGTCTTGATCTTGGTATTGCGCTCTCAATCTTGGTCTTGGTCTTGCAGCAAGAGTCTTTCAAGTCTCGCAGTTACGTAATATAATAAAGTAGGTACATTTTAAGCTTAAATTAACATAGCCGTAGTACCGACCAACCAAATTAATAAATGTCTAAACAACTGACACCGGACGGGGTTTAAATCATTCTATGTTGGCACAATTTACACAAAGCAATTTATGAATTATTTCGACAGAATCATTAAATTTGCTATTAGGTCTTCTAGATCTAAGACTGCAACTCACATTTATACGACTAGAACTATTTGAATCTTCGTGATTAATGTCAAATTGTTATCACTGCGAGAACAAAAAGGATTAGATGAAAAATAATTATTATACTAGACTCAAAGGATAGTTCAGTTGGGAATGAAGTTTAGTGATGTCTAAAAGGCAACTACTCGTTACTTTATACTCGTTACTATACAATACCCTAAGTACCGAATACCAAACCGAGAATTATGATAATATATCGTTATTTTAAATATTTCAGTATTTTGTTTACATGGTAGCCCGCATTAGCTGTTATTATTTTGTCTCGTTACTTTTGAATAGTAGTCGCGCACTTTAACCGCATGATCTCATCGGACAGTCAGCAGAAATAATAGGCCAATGAGATATACATATTTAGATTACTACTACTAACTAATAAGGAAAAAAAATATTGAGTGGGTGTCCTTAACAGTAGGTATGCTAACCTTATTATAATTTTAATCAGCTAAGGTGACATATTTTTACAAAGTTTCGATACGATATAACTGTTGGCGTCGCAATTCAAGAAGATTACTTTATGATTAGAGAGCGGCTATTCTCAAAATATGGACAATTAATTTCAGAGCGAAGAAGTCGTCAGATTAGAAAGATGTACGAAGTATTTTATTTTTACATTGTAATTATGACCTCTGAGTACATGTCAAATGTGTCAAATGTTCTTTTAGTGGACATTTTGATTCGCTGTATATGTTTATGGTATTGTTCGTAATAAGCATAAGTCCAATTAAGCATAAGTCCAATTTTAAAATTTTTTGTTACATATTTTTTGCGTTGATAGAGTGTCGAACTATTTAGGAAAAAATATAAAAATAAAATAAAAATTCCATTTTTATTCAGTTGCAATGCGAAGGCAAAACAATCTTATTTTTTAATTAGAATACGGAGCTCAGTCCAGCCCTCTGAATCGATGATTTTAGACTCTTGTTTGAGTCTCATCGGAGAGAACGTAGGCCTGCTACTCCATATTCCAATTGACCAACACCGAGAGTTCATCCCCCACACCGCAACTGACGTGAATGGATTAGGTGACTAGCGTCATCTGTCAATTGAAAGATGAAGTAGTTTTCAATCCTAATAGCAATATTAATAATATTTAAAAATATTAAAATATTACTAAAAGATTTTTAAATTGAAAACTTGTGGGTCCATTTTCTTGGTAACACCTCCAAGGTTTCTAAAATTACAAGCCAGATGGATGCTGAAGCGAAGAAGACAAGAGGGAATTCAAAAACTTACAATTCACGACCCCGTCTGTTCAGCTGGTAAATTCCAACAGAAAATGGACCTAGTTACTCAAAGAAGTAACGACCAATATAAAAATAAAATAAAAAATTCCATTTTTATTTAGTTGCAATGCGAAGGCAAAACAATCTTATTTTTCAATTAGAATACGGATTGCAGTCCAGTCCTCTGAATCGACGATTTTCGACACCTGTTGGAGTCTCATCGGAGAGAACGTAGGCGTGCTACTCCATATTCCAATTGACCAACACCAAGAGTTCATCCCCCACACCGCAACTGACGTGAATGGACTAGGTACTAATCAATAAACTAGACTTTCAAATTTTAGAAGCCTTGGAGGTGTTATCAAGAAAATGGACCAATAAGTTTTCAATTTAAAAATCTTTTAGTAATATTTTAATATTTTTAAATATTATTAATATTGCTATTAGGATTGAAAATTACTTCATCTTTCAATTTCCAGATGACGCTAGTCACAGTTGTGACAACAGACGTGAATGGACGCCAATCCATTCACGTCAGTTGCGGTGTGGGGGATGAACTCTCGGTGTTGGTCAATTGGAGTATGGAGTAGCAGGCCTACGTTCTCTCCGATGAGACTCCAACAAGAGTCGAAAATCGTCAATTCAGAGGGCTGGACTCAGGACTGTGCTCCGTATTCTAATTGAAAAATAAGATTGTTTTGCCTTCGCATTGCAACTGAATAAAAATGGAATTTTTATTTTATTTTTATATTGGTCGTTATTTCTTTGAGTAACTAGGTCCATTTTCTGTTGGAATTCACCAGCTGAACGGACAAGATCGTGAATTGTAAGTTTTTGAATTCCCTCTTGTTTTGTTCGCTTCAGCATCCATCTGGTTTGCAAATTTTAGAAGCCTTGGAGGTGTTACCAAGAAAATGGACCAATAAGTTTTCAATTTAAAAATCTTTTAGTAATATTTTAATATTTTTAAATATTATTAATATTGCTATTAAGATTGAAAACTAGTTCATTTTTATATAGGAACCACTTATATATGTATAAGCATATACCCGAACTACTATACTCCCTAAAGCCCGTTAGCCTAAAGTACGTCAGAGATCATCGCCATCATGATATTCGTAATCAGCGTCCCAAAAACGATCCGAGTAATAAATGTAATTAGTGTTCGCTGATTTTTAGATATCTCTTACTTCTACTTCTTCTTTCTAGCATGATCGATCATGCTATTAGGCTACTGCCTGTTTATTGCCATCAAGTCTTCCCCGGACGAGGAGGTCCAGCATTCTCGCCATCATTTTCCCACACACACACATCTACCCTGTGGTCTTTTACCTACTGGGTTATTCGGTTTTGCGCTTGTAACGATAAATAAATAAAAATTGACAATACTTTAAACGCTTTTTCCTCAAAACTGATTTTTTCAAAGGCTGTAGATATTGTTACTCAAAAACTACTTGACCGACCCACCTGGAATTTTGTATATATTTTATTTACATTAGTTGAGGCAACCCTGTCGAGATATTTATTGTTTTTTTGCAAAAATATTTCGTTGTTTTGATTTCCGAGTGATATCAAAAGTCGATAAAACTAATAATAGGGGAGTGCATTTAGATTTTCACTTCGGAAAAAATCAAACAAGATAAAACTTTTTGTAATTTCATTAAAAAATGTTTAATAAACAACATATCAAAAAGTTCTACTCGAGAAGTGGGTGCTTCATTTTTTATTAAACAAATGAACAGCGAAGTTAGATGTTTTTTTAAATAACTCCGAATATATAATTTTTAGTAAAAAACTGACTCGCCCATTGAAAAATTCAGAAAATTTTACAAAAAAAACTTACATAAAGATTTTTCTAAAATTAAATCTCTAGCTTCTGTAATTTTTTATTTATAACGCTAAAGTCACCCTTCTCACACACATTGGCGCACTGTAAACTAGCGTTGGAAGAAGTGCACGGTTGAGTTTTTTTAAAGTAATTCTTTAACTAATGGATCAAAAGAAATTTTACAAATTGGACATGAAAGAAGATGAAATAAGCTATCTTATGGTTGCAATAAAAAGAAATAAAATGTATGGACATAAGTACCGTGTGGGCGGAAAATGAGCCTTACATGAATTTTGTTTAAAAATTATTTAAAAATGTGTAACTAATACAATTTTACTTATAAAACTCTCAAATTTGCACAACTTACCTCTCAATAATCTTACTAAACGATATTTTATTCAAAAAAAATCTCAAAAATTTAATTCAAATAATACGATGTCTCAAAAAATGTAATTTTTGAAAACTTCGTAGTTTTACAGAATTTCCACCATTTTAAGACGGTATTACTCAAGTTTGAATAAATCTAATACAATTTTTTTGCTATTTTTTTATAGCTTGGGATGTAATCTTTAGAAAACACTGGATTATTTTAGTTCAAACATGAAATAAACAATTTCTCTTTGAGAAAAGTAAGAAAGATAACAAAAATGTAATACAAAAACCGAAAATGACCAGCTGAAAAAATGTATATACAGAGTGATCAAAACTTTTTCTGTAAAACTTACCTAAAATACATTTAATAATAAGCTTTAAGAATAATAAATGTTCAACAAAAAAATTTTTTTTAGCTCTTATACAGTATGTCTGCGTAACTTGGAACCTATTGATAACTTTTTTAATATCAGTTTTACGAAAAAAAGTTATTCTTTGTAAAATACTCTACATCATATATAACATAAGACGCAACCGTCAAATATCAAATTTCGTTACTTTTGTACGAGGTATGTCAAAAAATATGAATTTCACTCAAGAGTAAAGTACCTTTATATTTCACAATATCGAAAATTTTTATAAAGAAAAGTTGTTTGGAATTAAAAACTATGTTCCAGTATGTAATTATATCCTTCTAATCAAAAATTTGTTTTTTTTAATATTCTTTCTAATGCATTTTAAATTTAAATATTATTGTGAAAATTATTTGTTTATCTTTTTTTTAAGAATGAAATTCCATATTTGTTTGATTGGATTCTACTTGTTTTTCATTTAAATATCCGCCATTTTGGATTCGCCATTTTGAAATTTAAATTTTTAATCTTTAATTCAGATTCAACAACCTCTTAAAAATAAAGACAATAAATGTTTTAGAAAAATGTTCTTTTTTATGTTCTTTTTAGAAAATCCGCATTGTGGATCCGCCATTTTACAGTTTATAATGTTAACATTTAAGTTAGGTTTATCAAAGCTCTCAAAAATAAATATATGTAGAAATAAATACATTTTGTAAAGAAATTATGATTTTACAACTATGTTTTAAGTTATTCGCCATTTTGAATCGGCCATTTTATAATTTAAATTATCAAAATTTGATTCAGGTTCAGCAACCTCTCAAAAATATCCACATATATGTAAACAAACACGTTTTATAAAAAAAATCGGATTTTACAACTACTTTTTAAGGATTTTTAGGAAAAATCCGCCATTTTGAATCCGCCATTCTGAGTTTGCAAATTGTAATGTCAGATTCGGGTTCAGCATAATCAAAACTAAAGTAAAAACATTTTTTATCAAAATAAAATGTTGAATTCACCCATATTCTTAACATTATTTATACAAAACAATTGTTATTGTTTAAACAATTAATAAACAATTAGCGGCGAAATTTGTGAGTAGAACTTTTTACTTTAACATATTTATAAACTGACAAAAAAAGTTTTAGAAAAATATAACCTTGTTTGATTTTTTCCGAAACATTGTATCTTTTCGTTCTAATTGCACTCCCCTATAAAACTGGACAGCGATACCTGTAAAAACTCATAAGCTAATATAGTATGATATAATTGATCCAAATAATGGCATAACCCAGACATCCAAAGTGAAAGTTCTCCTCCACCACCAAATGGTTCTATATAGTCTATATAATGCTCAGAAAAAAGTCACACCATTTTGAGCGTCGGGTTTGGGGAGGAGAGGGGGGAGAAATTTGTAAATTCGTAGTTTTTAGGTTTTTCGTCAATATTTCTAAAATGATGCGGCTTAGCATGAACAACCTTCTACACAAAAATGTTCTACATTAAATTTGCAATAAAAAAGGTCCTATGCATAATCCTTCTAAAATAAAAGGTTCCAAAGTTACGGAGGTAGTATAGTATGTTTGGTCCAAAAAAGGCCTAAGCCAGACATCTAAAGTAAAAGTTTTCCTCCAACACCAAATTGTTCTATATGGTCCTCATATTGTTCAGTAAAAAGTTACACCATTTTGAGCATCCGGTTTGGGGGGGAGATGGGGAAGATGGGGGAAAAGTCGGTAAATTAGTAGTTTTTTTACGTTTTTCGTCAATATTTCTTAAACTACGCTTTAGCGTAAAATGGTCTATACAAAAATGTTTTACATAAAATTTAAAACAAAAAAGGTTCTACACATAATTGTTATAAAATCAACGGTTCCAGAGTTACGGAGGGTGAAAAGTGGAGGTTTTCGATATTTTTTATATTATCTGGGCAATTGATGATGATTTTGGGTGGTGAGGTTGACGTTTCTTCAAGGGCTTATCACTAGCATATCAATGGCCACTGAAATAGCAAATTTTATTTACAGAACACAATCCTGTTAAGAAAATTTCTATAAATTGCCCAAAGAATATAAAAAGTATCGAAAACCTCCACTTTTACCCTCCATAACTCTGTAACCGTTGATTTTATAACAATTATGTATAGGACCTTCTTTGTTTTAAATTTCACGTAGAACATTTTTGTATAGGAGATTGTTTTTACTAAGGCATAGTTTTAGAAATATTGACGAAAAACGTAAAAAAAACTACTAATTTAACGAATTTTCCCCACCCAAACCGGACGCTCAAAATGGTGTAACTTTTTATTAAACAATATGTGGACCATATAGAACAATTTGGTCTTGAAGGAAAACTTTTACTTTGGATGTCTGGGTTAGGCCTTTTTTGAACCAATTATACTATACTACCTCCGTAACTTTTGAACCGTTCATTTTAGAAGGATTATGCATAGGACCTTTTTTAATATTTCAACCCATACGAGTCCCCCTTAATCATAGCTATGACACGATTTTGATAGGCAACCCATGCTAGAAATATTTGTCTATGTATGAGATTTCATAAAAACAATGTTTCATCCGGAAGCAGATGGGTACAGATTGACCTATATTCGGATCTTAGCCTATAATATGGGATCACCAATGTCACCGGTAACATCAAAGCTTTTATGTAGAAAAGAGAAACGAGAGCTATAGTAAATTAAGAGCATAAACCCAAATTATGGTTTATATAACTATGTAGGCGACTATCTGAATATGTAGAGACGACCCCAGAAGAGACGGGGAGATGACATTTGAAAGATAGGAAGAACACACTGGAAACAGAAAGCACCAAAGAGAAATAACTCCAATACAATCATAACATCCAGAAATAACATCCAATATCCAACTCCATGGTTAATAGACATCCCAAATCGCAACACCTCTTTACTAGAGTTCTCCAAAAAATACACTAACACTTTACTTATAAAAAACAAACTGAACGAGATTTTTGAACGAGACTACCTAAACTGCACAAACACCTTCACCAATGCCTCTAAGTCCAGTGAAGGTATTGGTTGTGCATTTGTAACTCCAACGTTTACTTTTCAATTTAAACTACCGCCTAATTCAAGCGTTTTCACCGCTGAACTATTTGCTCTGTATCGCGCTCTAAAACATGCAAACCTTTCAAATATTTCAAAGCCTCTGTTTCTCACCGACTCGCTCAGCTCTCTTCTCGCACTCCAGCATCTGTATCCTGAAAGTCCTTTAGAGAAACTAATAAAAATTGAGCTACAAACTACCCAAGAGAGCAACACAACTCCGAAATTTATATGGATCCCATCACATATAGGAATTATCGGCAATGAAGAGGCAGATATAAGTTCTCGTAATGCAGCAACAAGTGCGCTATCCGAATTAGTGCGCGGGTGTGTATCTAAAGACCTCAAAACGTTTTTTAAACAAAAAGTGATCGGTCAGTGGCAACGCGAATGGTTTCTATCGCAATCTAAACTAAAATCGGTAAAACCAGATACACGACAGTGGAAAACAAGTGCTAGTTCGAGATTTATTCAAACGGTTCTAACGCGCCTACGTATAGGGCACACTAAGATTACACACTCATATTTACTTTCGGCCAGTGAACGTCCCATGTACGGCTTATGTGCTACGCCTCTTACCGTCACCCATCTGTTAATTGAGTCTCCAAAATATCAAAGTAAAGGTTCAATGAACAATCTACCAAACAGTCTACTAGCTTTATTAGAAGAAAACTGTCCAGAAAAGACAAAAAGAGCTATCTAATTTCTATCAATATTTTGTATCAAATCTAGTTATTTTTTTTTATTTGTTAAAAATCATTGTTAGCCTTTGTTTATCAAGTAATGCCGCTAATAACCTGTTGGTGGATGACGTAATTTTTCTTTAATAAAAAAAACAGAAATGAATGACGGAAACTGGGGGAAGCCTATTTTCAAAATTGGACGAATTAAAGGGCAAAAAAGAAGAAGTGGAGAAGAAGAACTATATACATTTCTGAGACACATCAGCATATCTACCTCAAAATACTGTTTAAAATTGAACGAAAGGAGAAACATCAACATACATTTTACATGTGAAGGGTCAAGGAAAGAACGATGAATGTCTATCTGGAAGCATTTTCGGTAAAATAAGGAACAAAGTTAAATAATCGTTGTTTTCCCCCTTGCGTTAAACTTGTGACGCGTTTTTAAGACGATTCTCATCGTTAATTCGCCTTGGCCATTCATAGGTTGATAGTACTTTTTCAAAACTAAAAGATTGCACAAAAATCGCAAAATGACCAAAAATTGACATTCATCGTTTTCCTTTCTCACCGTTCATATGTTAGTAATAACAATAACACAAATTATCAGAACACATCTGATAATCTGTTCTGATAATCTGTGGTGATAAAGACGTAATACGAAAGTGCTCGTTTTTTCTCAGTGTAGAGTAGGTACCTACTACGTTATTCATTATTTAGTTTTATTTCAAAGTTAAAATTTTATGTAGATTTTATAAAAACGATTATTTGAGTGTTTTTCTGTTTATTATAGGGATAATAACATTTTTTTTTGCCCTGCAATTGAGTTACTCTATAGCGATACTCCAGGCCGAAAATAACATTTTGGATGTTTTCTATAAGATTCAACATTAATTCACAATATGGCTGTAGGCTTGTAAATCCACTTACCTGGCTGGATAAAAATGCAAATTTTATTCCAACAATCCAATAACAGGCAAAGGATGTAGGACGTACATGTTCCAGGATCTGGAAACCCGGCAACTTGGAAATTTAGGTTGTCAGAAATGGAGCCGGTGCACGTCAAGGGTTTAAAGTCGCTGGGGTGATATTATAGAGCAGGCCATGCATACAATGCATATTTAGAGCAAACCGGGTTTAGATGATTAATTTTCTATTTGCTTGAAGTAAATTGCTCACGACTATAACTACTAATTTTAATTGAAGTTAAATGTATCAGAAAATTGTATTCTCAACGAAAACTAGTGAGTGTAATTTCGAAATTCCGAATTCCGAACTCATTTTAATGACTGACAGCAGCAGTTGTCACTCTTATGGTAAAATATTGAAAAGCATAAACATAACTACAACAAACATTTTTTTTTCTTTATTCCTATAGGTATTCGCTATTTTCAATAAGAAGGATTATGGCGCCGGCGCTCCGTCGCACTTCGGACTTGCAGTTCGCAAATACGTGAATGCCAAATTTGGCATGTGGATAGGAAGAAAATTAATAACTCAGTGGCCAGTACGGTCACCCGACCTAACGCCATGCGATTTTGCTGTGTGGGAAGTATTCAAAAACAAAGTGTTTGTAATGTAAAAACAAGAATTCATGAGGAATTCGATGCAATTCGCAACAACCCATAATTCTTTGATAAAACCTGCCAAAGCATAAATAAGCGGTGTTATAGCTGCATTAAGGAAGGTAGTCTGAAGTTTGATCACAAAAAGTAACTTTAAAACCATAATTACTTTTGTAAATAAATAATAAAAGCAATAAACTAGTCTTCTGTATAGTTTTTGTTTGTTTGTTATGCAATTTGGTTAACTGACTTTTTACGTACAGGGTGAGCCACTTTTAACGAGGTCGTTGCGTTGTTGGTCCAAGTAACTAAATCAGTCGAAGAAAAGAGTTCGCTTTTTCAGACATTTTTATTTGGAACCAGAACATACAAAAGATAAGATAATTAGCCTTAATTACTCGTTAATTTCGTTAATAAAATATATTTATAATCTACGCACCGAGCTTTCTGTTCGGGCCGATAAGACGATATTTTGTACATAAATAAATGATTTTAACGATCGCGTGAAATAGGAATTGCTTTTATTAATACGACATGAATGTATAAGGAAAGGGAAGAAAGGGAATCTCACTCAGCTCGCCAGATGAAGAGACATATTAGGGATATACGATCACCGCTCGTATAAGGATAGGTAAGAGGAAAACTATCAGATTCGCTCAGCTCACCAAAACGACAGCGGAAAATGGTCGGGAAATACTACCTACATAAACTTACCTCTTATACCTTGCTGTTGTTTATTATTCTTCGATCACCGCTCCAAGAATAATAATCAACTAGTCTTTTCGATCCGTCTTTTATCGCCCAAGATGCTACAAAACACGTTTTACTTAATTCATTGGCGTACTTTAGACGATAAAATTATATTATTGTCACACACTTAAAAGATTCCACAGAGATATTTGGCAATATTCATTTAATTTTGTAAAAATGTTGAAATGGGTCGCTTTTTTTCATGCCTATCTGTCCGTCCGTCTGTCTGTCCGTGAACACAAATTGTCCGTTATTATAACAGATATAATGACACATGATATGTCGCATGAAATATTATAAGCCAAATATGGTATTAAAGAAGACGAGAACAAATATATACTTCTGATTTTTTGAAGTTATACTTCTTTACGCGCGATATGAGGGTGAATTTTTATATGCTAAAACCTACGATCCCGGCGCATGCGCATTATAACTTTGTTCTGATTGGATGTTCAAGTGACATGTCAAAAATTATCCAACATGGCAGCTGTAGCGCAGCTGTGGTTTGGACGGTTGACGGTTTGGTTATGTATGGTTGTTGCGTTTTAAAATTTGTGGGAAGAGAAACAACAAAGGTTAGTTAATAGTTATACTGCCTTTTTAAATAGTTTTCATATTATATTTTTAAAGTTATACTTCAAAATGTTTTAATTTATGTATATATCAGTCCAGAAAAGGTGTGGAAAGAATATATTAGTGTTTTTAAATATATTTTTCTACAAACGTGTTGAAAATGCAATTTTTAGGACTCCATAGGAGCGTTAAAAATGATACTTTAAGGCACTAGTGTTTTAAAAATTTTAAGGGACTGCAGTTAAAAGTGAATTGTCAAATTGTGAAACGTCAAAATATTTATATTTCATTTATTAACATTAATATTAATAATACAACTTGCGCAATTTGAAAAAGGTGGTTTAAAAGGTTTTTTATTATAATTTTGTGTCTTTGGATTTGTCTTCCTTGGGCGTAAAATAATAAAACATCTATTTTTATATTTCACTATTACCGTGATGTATAATTATGTATATCTGAAAGGTAAGTAGCATGCGGCTTGATGGCCTTGTTGGTAGAGCATTGGACCAGAGATCAAGAAATCGCGAGATTGCGGGTTCAAATCCCGGACGATTCATATTTTTTTCTTTTTTTTTAATATTTGCATTGTTAAGTTTTGGTTCATTTTTGGTATATTTATTTCGTTGAAATTATATTATAATAGAAGTATTACTTCTTGCGTGCGTACAAAGTACACACACATTCTTTTTATTATTATTTCCGGTTAAAAGTCTTCTACTTTCAATCGATGCGTACATAAAAATTGACCTTAAATATTTAGTTCAGGTTTTGATATCATTTCCGGTTAAAAAGTTATGACCGTAAGTTTGGCAACAATTATTACTCAAAATATGTGAAATCGTATATCAATCGACTTAAAGTTACAAGAAGAGTTCAAATATCGAATTCTGGTTCCACTTCCGATCAAGTTTGGTGAAAACCTTAGAATTACGAAGTACAATTATTGGTGGTTTAATGAGTATTTTTTAAATTCTTTCGAGACGGTCTACTCCATCGCAGAACACGTTGAAATTATTTCCATATTTCTTTTAGTGGAAAGTGTGCAAAGAGAAAGGCGGTGAAAAAAAGCTTATATTTATTAAAATTTACTATAAGTATGTAGTATTAGCATTTAGTATTATTTGTTTAATTCCCTATTTGTAAATTAATTTAAGTTGGTTAGGGCACTGAATGAAGAGTATACCTGCTGGTCAATTTAATGTTTCCACTACCTTTTTTGTATTTTTTTTTGCCTTTTATATATGTAAGGAATGTAGATAACAAAAAATGAAAAAAGGATCCTTTTTGCCAAATAACTGGTGAATTAACTTAATATTAACTTCTTGTTCTTCTTCTTCTTCTTATTCTTCTTCTTCTTTTTATGTAGACATGACTCTGTCTGTTTTTCAATGTGCCTCCAGTAAGTTGTCATTCCATCTTTTTCGTGGTCTTCCCACTGATCGTCTTCCTATTGGGAAACCGTCTCTCGCCGTCCTTACTATTCTATTTGTTGTCATTCGGCTTATGTGGCCATTCCATTCTACTCTTCTGTTTTTCACCCAGTTATTAATGTTGTCCACCTTGCATCGCCGTCGTATATCTGCACTTCTGGCTCTATCCCCCAGTGTCTTGTCATCGATGTTTCGCAGTGTTTTCATCTCTGCTGTTTCTAGCATTCTTTTTGTCCTTTCTGTATTAGGTCGTATTTCTGGCTGAGTATTTTATTATTAGTCTGATGACTGTTTTGTAAATTCTGCCTTTCACTTCTTTTCTGATGTTTCTGTTTCACCGTATTGTTTCATTCAGGCAACCTGCTGCTCTGTTTGCTTTATTGACCTGATCTTCCACTTATGTTTCGAGGTTTCCGTAGCTAGATAGTGTGATGCCTAGATATTTAAACTCCATGACTTATTCTATTATTTGATCCTCCAGCTCTAATTTACACCTTAATAGATCTGCTGTTTTAAATATTAACTTAACACAAATAAATTTACACAAGATACCATTAGTAATAGTAGGGGAGGAAAGTATGCTAAATGTGCAGTCACTCGAGCGCTTTGGAGACCCATTGGGTTGTGAAGAATAATTTCTAAAACCAAAAAAAAATTAAGTAGTTTTCCATTTTAGTGGGGACTTTCCATTTTTAATTTAATTTTCCATTTCTAACAATCGTTTTTTCCGAATATAGCGCCATTTATTCATAATTCGAACAAATGGTTCAAATAAAAGTTACTTAGTTTTACGTAAGGAATCCGAATCTGCAATAAAAAATCCAATTTAAAATTTTGAAGTAACCCCCCACCCCACCTGCGTGGGGGTCGTGTTTGGAGCCATTCGATAGATTTTTCAAATATATTGAATAAGTGTATTTTTCAGTTTTTCGATCTAAAGTTAATTTCGCGAAATATCGCGGGATTCGTATTTAAAATTTTAAATTCACCCCCTCCCCTCTCCGTGGGGAGTCGTGTTTGGTACCATTCGATAGATGTTTCACAAATATTGAGCAAGTATCTTTTAGTTTTTAGATCTATCATTCATTTCGCGAAATATTCGCTTTTTTCTTGTGAATCTTTGTGACTCACTCACTTCCTTACGCCCTGATCAAATCGTCAGATTTTTTAAATATACACTGTTTTGCATGTACTTAACTTCCCTTATCTTAATCTGACGATTTCTAGTACATATTTCTGAGGATAGATTTTTCGGCTGCCCCTTAACGAACTCCCCTGTGTTTAGAGCCAATATATGGTAGAGGTACATCTACAGGGTACCAGGTCTCTCCCCAAATCTAACGCGCTCGAGTTACTGCAAAACTCCCCGCTTGGGCTCCCCTACCATAACATAAAAAATTATTGACTCAAAAATTTTAACGAAGTTGATTAAATAATTTCGCTGTTTTTTTCTTTTCTTATTGGCTTTGGATTGCTTGATCCGTTCAGTCACGATCGATAATAAATTACTGTTTGCTACAATATTACATAATGTATAATTACATTATGAACATGTGCGCACATACATATAGTCCGCCCGCTATAACTTTTCCCATCCGGTACGACTCATTTTCAATCAAATTAAGTCAAAACATAAATTGAAACGAACGTCGATGTGTATATACATTTTGTATACTGTATACTATATACTACACACATCGGCGTACGTTTCACTTTCTATTTTGACTTAATTTGATTGAAAATGAATCGTACCGCATGGGAAAAGTTATAGCGGACGGACTATATTATACATGCTTATGCACGTACATACATACAGAGTTGGGATAAAGTATGGAACCAAGCAAATATCTTTGAAACGAAAAGACAATATTTATGAAACTTTGCATGCAAATACGGTGACGCAAAAGGCACCTGATGCCATATTTTTTGTTACTACTCCACTTCCGATTTCACCGGAAATACCCTTAACTTATTTACTTTAAATGGGACACCCTGTATATTTTTGCAGATTTTAGAAGAACTTGCTTTTTTTAATTCATATGTACCAAGTTTGAAAGAAATAAAACAATATGAAAAATTTTTTTTAAGAAACGCTTTTATGTAGTTATGAGTGACTAAAGTTACAATATAAAAAAATCAACTAAAAAGCAAAAAATAAAAAAAATCAAACTCGAAGGATTATTCGAAAAAAAACGTTCGTTAAAAAAATGAAAAAATCTAACACATTCGTTAAAGAAAAACGTGGGGCGAAAACCGTTTATTCGATGAAGACGCGCCCCACGCTTTTCTTTAACGAATGTGTTAGATTTTTTCATTTTTTTAACGAAAGTTTTTTTCGAATAATCCGTCGAGTTTGATTTTTTTTATTTTTTGCTTTTTAGTTGATATTTTTATGTTGTAACTTTTAGTCACTCATAACTAAATAAAAGCGTTTCTTAACAAAAAATTTTCATATAAATGACATAAATGATATAAAATGACAGATACCTTTTTTGCATTTATTTTAACTTTTGATATATACATAGTACATTTTCTGTAATTTCTTCATACATTTCTTAAATCAAAATCATTATTTACGACTATTGCAGTTTTCGCAGTATTTCCATCTTTTGTAATACTTTACTATTGCACGGTGTAGACGCTGTTAATTTCTCGCAATGCAGTTCTCCGATGCGCAAGTCATCTAAAGGTACGTATCCATACAAGGGTAAACCTCGCTCGGTGTAGTAGCTCCACGTAGTGGATACGTCGGTGATCGTCGCTTGGCGCGTACACTCTTCGTTTCAACCGGTTTGCGGTTTATATGTAAGGGAGCGCATGCTGTATCCATTTGAGCAGCTACACCGAGCGGGGTTCACCCTTGTATGGATACGTACCTTAATGATCGCACTCGGCTCAATGAAACGTAAGCTTTGCAGGCTCAATGCAGGCTTTTAAGCCTGTCCTTACGCAAACATTTTCGGGCCCAAGTTCACGACAGCGCAGAGTAGTCAATAGTCGAACCTTGCGTATTATGGACAGTCGAAGCCCACGACAATACTAAGAGCAGCATTTGTCCCTCTGCGGTGCCATAACTGTTTTTCGCTGAAAACTGGATAGAAATCGGACAGAAACTGGATACATTTGAAAGTTTATTGTTTATATATGAAGCATAACGTAAACAAATAACGTAAAAGGTGAAATTATGTATAGTTCATATAATTAGCTACAATCTGTAAAAGTTTCAAGTTTCTATATTGTAAAAAATAAGAAAATTTAAGCATTTTCCGTTAAAATCGTTTTTTTTTTATTTAAACAATTCATAAACATAAAAAAAATTTTTTACCGACTATTCGTGTATTGTTCCCGCGAATCCATATGTCTGCAAAATTTCATTTATTCCCATTGAAGAAAAGGCAGTCAAATTAGCGTCTAAAAATTTGACGCAAACGATTGAACTAAATAAAAGCGTTTAAAAAACTATGAAAGCAAGAAATAAATCTCTTTACATTTAAAAAATAGGTTAATTTATTTACGTTAGACCAATGATATTAAAAATAAAACAAATAATTTCAAATGTTGAAAATGTTTGCTGTTCACCGCCTGACAACGTGCAAGCCTATAAATAAATTCGTGAGTCACTTTTTGCAAGATTTCTCCACGTATTAGTTCACATTCATCAATTATTATTCTTTGTCTCAAATCCTGCAAGCATGTTGGTCGCTTAACGTAAACACGTAATTTTAGATAGCCCAAAGAAAAAAATCTAACGGGTTAAGGTCCGGAGAACGAGCGGGCCACTCTATGAATCCTCTACGCCCAATTCATGGATTTGGAAAATTCACTTCAAGAAAATGAAAATTCACCATAACCTATTATCATTATTATTTCAATACGATCTTTTCCACTTAAATGAACCATTTTTAATACAACTTATTTCTGTCAATTAGTTCAGTAACAGTTTTACCTACTATACTAAATTCAAATAAGTCATGCAGTGCATGTAAACTCGTTTGGTAGCTAGATGGTACTCGTTTATTTCCTATTACGTTGTATTAATACAAAAAATTATCTACAGACACTTTTAACAAATTTTCTCTACCAAATTTGGTATGTATGAATTAAAAATACAAATTCTTTTAAAATCCGCAAAAATATATAGAGTGTCCCATTTAAATTAAATAAATTAGGGGTATTTCCGGTGAAACCGGAAGTGGAGTAGTAACAAAAAATATGGCAACAGATGCCTTTTGCGTCACTGTACTTGCATGCAAAGTTTCATAAATATTGTTCTTTTCGTTTCAAAGATATTTGCTTGGTTCCATACTTTATCCCAACCCAGTATATAGGTAGATACTATGTAATAAATAAAACGCAAAAAAAATACAAAAAAGGTAGTGGAAACGTTAAATTGAGCAGCAGGTATACTCTTCATTCAGTGCCCTAACCAACTTAAATTAATTTACAAATAGGGAATTAGACAAATAATACTAAATGCTAATACTACATACTTATAGTAAATTTTAATAAATATAAGCTTTTTTTCACCGCCTTTCTCTTTGCACACTTTCCACTAAAAGAAATATCTGGAAATAATTTCAACGTGTTCTGCGATGGAGTAGACCATCTCGAAAGAATTTAAAAAGCACTCATTAAGCAACCAATAATTGGACTTCTTAAGTCCAAGGTTTTCACCAAACTTGACCGGAAGTGGAACCAGACTTCGATATTAGAACTCTTCTTGTAACTTTACGTCGATTGATATACGATTTCACATATTTTGAGTAATTGTTGCCAAACTTACGGTCATAACTTTTTAACAGGAAATGATATCAAAACCGGAATTAATTATTTAAGGTCAATTTTTATATACGCGTCGATTGAAAGTAGAAGACATTTTAACCAGAAATAATAAAAAAACAGAAGTATATATTTGTTCTCGTCTTGCTAAGGCACGTCGAATAATTGTATATTGCGACGACTTTAAAACAGTATTTCCGGTTACAACTCTGGTACCAAAAATCCGAGGTCAAATTTCGTACCTTTAATATCATATTTGGGTTGTAATCTTTCATGCGACATCTCATGTGCCATTATATCTGTTCTAATAGCGGACAATTTGTGTTCACGGACAGACAGACGGATGGACAGATAGGCATGAAAAAAGCGACCCATTTCAGCATTTTTATAAAATTCAATGAATATTGCCAAATATCTGTGTGGAATCTTTTAAGGGGGTGTAGGGTTGTGTTATAGAGGTAGTACCTTTAATCGGAACGACCACATCGAGCGTCATAGACGGGAGATGGTTCTTGATAACTGGTCCTCATAAGACACCCAACTCTCACTTATGGCTCCACGTGCCACACCCTGGGCAACTGCATTGGTCTGCAGGCTAAACTAAGTGAGGGTAGCCAGATATGGTGAAAATAGCAACGTCTGTACCCAGAATGGGCGGTTGCAAACGGCGTCTGTTCCATAGTGGGCGGCTGAAAACTAAGCCTGGAAGTGGCATGAAGGAAGGCAACGGGATACCACCTTCATTATTTTTTCCCAAGAGAATCACATGAATACATTCAACTCAAAAATATCCGGAGGTATAAATGGTTCCCCAATCGGATCTCCGGGGGGAACGGTCTTGAATGTTAGAAATGTACGAGCAAACTTAAGAAAGACATTAAAGATAGGCACCTGGAATACACGCAGCTTGTTTGAAGCCGGGAAGCTGGCTAACCTAACTCAAGAAATGTGCAGAATCGATCTAGATATCCTGGGGATCTCAGAAATCTGGTGGCCTGGATCCGGTAAATGCACCATAGAGAGCGGAACATTCTTTTACTCAGGCAATGACGACCGCGATCATAGAAAAGGCGTCGGGATTATGATAAGTAAAAAATTGATGAGAGCTGTCACAGAGTTTGTACCATATTCCGACCGCACAGCCTTGGTAAAACTTGAAGCGAAGCCAAATAATCTCAACATCATACAGGTCTATGCACCAACTGCAGATGCAGCAGATGAAGAGGTGGAAAACTTTTATAGTGAAATCAAAGAATTGCTTAAATTGACAAAGAAACATAATGTTAACATAATTATGGGAGATTTTAATTCCAAAATAGGGAAAGGCAGCTTTGAAGACGTAGTTGGACCTTATGGTCTTGGAACAAGGAACGAAAGGGGTGACCGACTTGTACAATTTTGTCAGGAAGAAAACATGAGAGTTACCAACACATGGTTCCAACTCCACCCCCGTCGCCTTTATACTTGGAAATCTCCAGCCGATAGAGCTCAGAACATAATAAGAAATCAGATAGACTTCATTCTCATCAACGGTAGATTCAGCACAACTGTCAAAAGAGCTTGCACATATCCTGGAGCAGATGTGCCTTCTGACCATATACTATTAGTGGCCGTCATAAAGATCGCTCTTTCATGCAAAAACAAGCCTGAAACTCAACAACAGATCGCATTGGATAAACTGAAAGATCCAATGATACAAGCAGAAATAAGTAATGAAATAAACACACAAATTCAAATATTGACGACAAACATTACCGAAGATCTAACACCAACATGGAATACGATTACAAGTGCTGTAACAGACACCATGAAAAGCAACTTGGGGTACAAACCAAAGAACAAGAAGCAAAAATGGATGACAGAAGAAATACTGTTACTAATGGATGAACAACGACGACACAAGAATGACCCAGATGGCAGCAATATGTATAAAAACATTAACAGGCAAATAAAAGCAAAGATAAGAATAGCAAAAAATTAATGGCTTAAGCAACAATGTATCGATCTAGAACATTTACAACGACAGCACGACGATCGGAATTTACATAAAAAGCTTAAGGAGACTGCTGGAATATACAGAAAACGAAGACCAACTATTACAGTTAATCAGGATAACCAGGTAGTGCTAGGTGAAAAAGAGAAAATTCATATATGGGAAAACTATATTCAGGAGCTCTTTCATGACGAAAGACCCATGAGTGAAGTTTATACAGACGACCAGCTGACTGGCCCTTCAATTACTAAAGAGGAAATAGAAAAGGCAATATTATATTCAAAAAACAATAAGGCATCTGGACCTGATGAAATCCCTTCAGAAATACTCAAGCTACTAGATGAAAGGGGAATTTCAGCACTACATAAAATATTTAATTTTATTTATGAAACTGGTTGCTATCCTCAGCAGTGGTTGCTCTCTACATTTATTCCCCTACCCAAATAAGTCAATGCAAAAAGATGTGAGGATCACAGACTCATTAGCCTGATGAGTCACTCTTTAAAAATATTCTTAAAAATACTACATCAAAGATTATACAAAAAATGTGAATGGGACATAAGTGATTCTCAGTTTGGGTTTAGGCAAGGTTTGGGAACAAGAGAAGCAATAGTAGCAACACAGGTGTTGGTCCAAAATTGTTACGATCAGAGGAAGGACGTATTCCTGTGCTTTCTAGACTACGAGAAAGCCTTTGATCGTGTCCAACATCACAAGTTAATGCAGATCCTCAAGAAGCTTGATATAGACCAAAAAGACATAAGATGCATTGAAAACTTGTACTGGTATCAGGCAGCACAATTAAAAATAGACAATTCTATATCCAAATCCATACATATAAGAAGGGGTGTTCGGCAGGGATGTGTGCTTTCCCCTCTTTTATTTAACATTTATTCGGAAGCCATATTTCAAGAGTCTTTGGAAGATGCCGAGATGGGAATCAAAGTGAATGGAGTATTAATCAAGAACATACGATATGCTGATGATGCTGTCTTAATTTGCGACAACATAGCAGATCTTCAACAACTTGTCACTATAATCGGAGAATACAGTAAGCGAATGGGATTAGAGATTAATACCAAAAAGACCAAATTCATGATCATCTCCAGAAACTTGGATGTATTTGAAAACTCCACCATAACACTGAATACTAAGTCCATTGAGAGAGTGAGCAAATTCAAATACCTAGGAACGTGGCTTTTTGAAGATTGGGCATCGGACAGGGAAGTAAAATGTCGCATTGAGCAAGCTCGACAAGCTTTCGTAAAATTCAGGAAGGTACTGAGCTGCTCAGAGTTCGACCTTACACTGAGACTAAGGTTTACTAAATGCTACGTGTGGTCGGTGCTGCTATATGGCATAGAGGGCTGGACACTCAAAACGAGGGATATAAACAGATTTGAAGCCTTCGAAATGTGGCTTTATCGCCGTATCCTAAAGATACCATGGACGGCGAAAGTCACAAATGTGGATGTCCTTAAAAGAATCAACCAAGAACGTCAGCTTTTCGAAAACATCAAGAAAAGAAAAACGGCGTATTTGGGTCACATCATGCGAAACGAAAAATACCAGTTCCTTCAACTTATAATCCAGGGTAAAATTGAAGGCAAGAGAGGAATAGGACGCAAGAAAATGTCCTGGCTCCGAAACATAAGGCAATGGACAGGGATTACCGACATACAATCACTGATCCACATTGCAAGAAACAGAGAGTTAATGGAAAATGTGATCGCCAACATCCATTAGTGGATTTGCATTTGAAGAAGAAGAAGAATCTTTTAAGTGGCTCACCTTGTATATAAAAAGTCAGTTAACCAAATTGCATAACAAACAAACAAAAACTATAGAGAAAACTAGTTTATTGCTTTTATTATTTATTTATAAAAATAATTATGGTTTTAAAGTTACTTTTTGTGATCAAACTTCAGACTACCTCCCTAAAGTCACATAACTTTTTTTCTGTTGCATATTTTGACTTGAAATTTTCCATAAGACTTCTTCATGATTTATGTTTTGATGCTGTGTTGATTAAAATTATAAACTAAAATTTTGTCACCCAACTTTTTTAAGTAAACATGAAACTAACTAAATCTGAAGACAAATTGTTTAAAAATAAACAACTTCTCTTTTAATTTGTTTAACCTTTAACTACCCGCGCATCAAGTTATAACATAACTACACGCGTGGCGTACTTTGTACGCCACAAGAAAATACACTTAAAAACAGCGGATTTGTTTAATTTTTTTTTTTTTCTAAATACAGTTAAATGTTTGTTATAAACCTTATTCGGCATCAGTGAATAATTGGAGTTCCTTTTCAGTAAGCCAATTGGGATTTATAACTGGAATCATGGAATAACTGGATTCCATGATAAATAAAATTACTAATAAAAATTTTTTTAAATGTGATTTTTTGCAGGAGAAAAAGTATTGTTTACAAAAAAAATATATTTTTTTGCCATAATGACTAAAAAACAATTAAAATATGTACTTATATTACGACTTATAGTAATATAATCCTGGGGTATATTGTCCACCACCGGAAACAACAAATAATAAAATGTAAATTACGATCTTTCCAGAACGCCGATTATAACGAAACTAAAACCAAATTGTAAAGCACATTCCAGTGATAGGTTAGAAAAATAAGAAAGGTCAAAAATTTAATTTTTAAATATATTTCCAGTAGAATTCTTATATCTGGCGTACAAAGTACGCCAGCGCGTGTAGTTAAAGGTTAAACATCTCGGACAAATCTCATTGTTATCTAAATACTTCAAGGATGACACAACAAAATTTTTTCAAAAGGAAATATTTACAGCGCCCAAAGAAACAGCGAGGTAAATATGAAAAATCATCAAAATTGATTTTTCGCATTTTTGTATAAAATGTGATTTTTGAACATGTTCCATCAATTCTAGTTAAAAATAAACTTGATATTAGAATTCAACGACCTCGAAAACATAAAGAATGACCAAAATTTGCCATTCACCTCGCCCATATGATTCTTCCGTGTAATAAACATTAAGACATCATTATAGTCTTTAAAAAATATTAATTGTTTGTCTAACATACCTGCTGATAAATGTGTAGCTCCGACTTCGACAGACCAATCAACGCCGCAATATATGACGCGCAAGTCCCCAGACTTAAGATGATAATGTAACGTAGTCGTATTGGCAACGTGACGTATATCAAATAATCTAGGAGCAAAACCCATCCTAAGCTGTCTCTCAACGTTACTTCGTTCTTCTTTAGAAAGAGTGCTATAAGTATTTGAGCATTAGCGACATGCCAACAGAGGTGAGGGACTGCTGCCCATAAGAGTTTGCTTTCGAAGCTTCTTTTGCACCAAATTAGGATGCAGCTGTTGACTGTGAGGAACAAACTCATAAAACCAAATATCCATATATCCTGACCACTTGGTACCTGAAACAAAAGTAGTAGTTTAATTTTTTAATTCAAAAGTTATAAAGGGTACTTAATTATGAAAAATGCTATAATTTTGTTAAGAGCACACAGTTGCGATAAACAGGTAGCAACAAACACGTTCCAAGATTGAGGCTGTAGTTTTGAATTTTTTTATTTAAAAAAGACCAAGTCGCATCCACCCGAAGGTTATTAGCGACATTTCTGTAACATTTGTAACAATATTAAATCAAAAATTGGTCAAAACTAATTACAATTTGTAAACGATTCAACTTTGGAGCAATAATTGGATTCCACGTACTAACACTTTATTTTTGAAATGAACAGATCGCTAGCGACACTCCGACACTCTCTTTCTGATACATCATTAGTGATAGCGTTACGCGCACTAGTATCTGCCTGTTAATATTTCCTTCTATGCCTATGTGGGATGGTATTCACAGGAAGTGGATTTTTCTGAAACTTTGTTGAGCTTCCATTAGTTCGGTCTTGATCCTTTTCTCAATGGGGTGTAAATGGTATATATTTTGCACAGCTTTGACTATGCTAAGAGAGTCGGAAAGGACTAGACAACAAGGGAGGTTTTTAATATTTACACGTTTGATGGCTTTAAACAAACCAAAGAGCTCTGTAGTATAGATGTTGGATTTTGGAGAAAGATCCACAAGGAAAAGAAAAAGTTTTCCTGTAGTTGGCTGTATACCATCAATCACAAAATTGGAAAGAAATCCTTTGTAAAAGGTATAAAAATTTTTTTATTAAAAATCCCTTAAAAGGGCTACATCACAACAAAACGTTTTTGATTTTTATAAAAAATCATCATCAGTGTTCGATCTAAAAATAAGTGTAACCGATTTAATGAATATAAAGTTATTATTTAAATTTTGACAAAGGTTAGAGCAAGTTGGTTATACTTACAAACTGGATGCTAGCTGAGCCACAAAAGAAAAATATCTGGGTAAAAACCCTTTACATAAAATATAGATGCCTTAAAAGTGCATACTTCAATAAAAAGGCCTGTGATGGTCACATGGCAAACTGGATAATGCCCTAAGGTAAAGTATACAGGTTTCAGAAACAGAAACCTGTATACTTTACCTTAGGGCATTATCCAGTTTGCCATGTGACCATCACAGGCCTTTTTATTGAAGTATGCACTTTTAAGGCATCTATAATTTATGTAAAGGGTTTTTACCCAGATATTTTTCTTTTGTGGCTCAGCTAGCATCCAGTTTGTAAGTATAACCAACTTGCTCTAACCTTTGTCAAAATTTAAATAATAACTTTATATTCATTAAATCGGTTATACTTATTTTTAGATCGAACACTGATGATGATTTTTTATAAAAATAGAAAACGTATTGTTGTGATGTAGCCCTTTTAAGGGATTTTTAATAAAAAAAAATTTTATACCTTTTACAAAGGATATCTTTCCAATTTAGAGAAAGATGTTGGAGCATAGCAAGGCGATGGAAAAATCCATCCATATTCTTTTGAAGTAGAAACTTGAATCTTAATGTTGACTTAATTGAGATGTGTCACTTTCCCAGTCCGATGCCTCACTACCAAGGTGTTTATAAAGGTTTTTCCTTGAGGACGTGAATTTGCGTTTTATAGATCTTTCCTTTAATAGGTCTGGATCCCGCGTATGAAAAAAAAGTTGATTAATAGCAAGCTGAAAATTTGTTAATAGCTTAAGGGTGTCTAGTCGGATAAACTTTAATATATGGGATCACTGGAACAGGGGAAGTTTTAATTGTGGAACAGGTTAAAAATTTGGAACGGTCACACCACGAAAACGGCACATTTATTTTGTCCGACAGAACAGACTTAAACTCTCCGAACAGAGATTAAACTCTTCTCATGCAAAAATCAGACTGCTATTTATCACCTGTCATAATTCCTGTCATTTGACATATTCTACATGTTCCACTCATTAAAACGCCCCTTTGGTGATAAATAGCAGTCTGATTTTTGCATGAGAGTTTAATCTCTGTTCGGAGAGTTTAAGTCTGTTCTGTCGGACAAAATAAATGTGCCGTTTTCGTGGTGTGACCGTTCCAAATTTTTAACCTGTTCCACAATTAAAACTGCCCCTGTTCCAATGTTCCCATATATCAAAGTTTGTTCGACTAGACACCCTTAATCTATTAACAAATTTTCAGCTTGCTATTAATCAACTTTTTTTTCATACGCGGGATCCAGACCTATTAAATGGGGGTAAACTTCAGTGAGCATATCGGTCAAGGCTGGTAGGTCTGTGGTATATTCTTGAATCGTGGCTATAGGATCTGTTCATCCCGTGATATCCGTTAAGAGCATGTTAAGTTGACCAAAGTTTAGAGGGAAAGGTAGAGGGTGATTTTCTATGAAGTTTTTGGCAGGATCAAGTAAGAGAGAAAATGAGCGTTCAGAAGTGCTTGCTGAACTAATTTTAGCTTTTTTAGATTTTGCTTGGAATTTAGGTGGTGGAAAAATGTTACGTTCTTTTGAAGATGGATCTGCTTCAGGTGAAATAATTTTATCAAAGTTACGTTTTGGTTGATTAATTATTTGACTGTCCTTATTTGATGCATCTACTTTATTCGGTATCTCCGGGATATTAGAAATAGACATTTGTTCACACTGAGAAGGGTTTGTATCATTGGGTTCTTGCAAAGATATATTTGTTGCACTGGATTCCGATGCTACATTGTTTTGGTTGGGGATTTGTTGAGCTAATGGTTCGGAGCACTGTGATGCAATGTGACTTGGCTTCTTGCAGCTAAAGCAGACTGGACTGTCTTGAGAAATGAATATTCTATATAGCGTGTTGTCAGGAATAAGAGTAAATGACTCTGGTAGTGTGAGGCTGTGAGGACTGATATAGATTTGTCTTCAAAAACTCAGAAGCACTAAAACTTAGAAGCACTAATTTTGAGGAATGTCATGGGGGAGACAGGAACTATGCCGATTTTTTGTAACTCATTGATTAGCAAGTCATGTGGTATTGAAGGACATACGCTGGAGAGCACAAGTCGTTCCGCTGGTGTAACTAACATTCTTGCTCTGACAATTTCACCTTGTATTTCTATTTGACCATGATTATTCATAAAATCATTCACTGTTTGTTTATTGGATAAATACATACATATGCGATTATTAGATAGTGTAGAAGAGAAGATTATATTTTTCGGTTGAATTATATTTCCAAGTGGGAGAAGGTGGTCTTGAAGTTTGGTGTTTTCTAAGGCACTAAAGATAATTCCTTGCTGCTTTAATGGAAATTAAATTTTTGACGCTGCCAAAGAATATGACTGTAAACGTTAAGTGAAAAATAAGTCCGACCCTGTACACCTAAACACCCTGTATACCTGCTAAAACAGGTATATCGGTATTTACTAAAAGTGGTTATTTTGCTGGTAAAACTGGATTTGTTTATTGACGACAATAACAAATAATTGCAATTTGCTGGCTTTAATGCTAATTTAACTGGATATTATGTGAAGAATTTTAGTCCTGTCGCCAGGGGGGGTACAACGGCCTCGTTAATTCAGATGGACTTACTCAAGTTTTTTTTATGTATTTTGACCCGTAGAACACGAATTTTTTGGGTAACAGTTGATCCGGATGTCGATAAGATTGTTATAGACCAAGAACTTGAGGAATCAAATAACAGCGATTTTTGGCAAAACAAAACAATATTTTGTATTTTTTGGGCCATTTTAAGTAAAAAATATTTCTACAAGTTTTTTCGTAGGATGCACAGTTTTCGAGATAAACGCGGTTGAACTTTAAAAAAATCGAAAAATTGCAATTTTTGAACCCGAATAACTTTTGATTAAAAAATAAAATAGCAAGTCTGCTTACCGCATTTGAAAGTTTAAGTCAAATTATATCGGTTTTGATTATTTGCATTGGTAAAAATTTATTTTTTTATTGTTTAACAAAGCTATAAACACGTAGGGTTTCCCGTGCTTTTACATGCGTTTTAACGCATGTAACGTAGAAATAGTCTTGATTGCACTAGTACCTATTCTACCTACTCGTTCGATTTTAAATGAGAAATCATAGAAACATCACTCACGCACTAGTTGTTTGTAGCTTTGTTTAGCAATAACACAATAAATTTTTAGCAATGCAAATAATCAAAACCGACATAATTTGACTTGAACTTTCAAAGGCGCTAAGCAGAATTGCTATTTTATTTTTTAATCAAAAGTTATTCGGGTTTAAAAATTGCAGTTTTTCGATTTTTTGAAAGTTCAACCGCGTTTATCTCGAAAACTGTGCATCCTACTAAAAAACTTGTAGAAATATTTTTTGCTTAAAATGACCCAAAAAATACAAAATATTGTTTTGTTTTGCCAAAAATCGCTGTTATTTGATTCCTCAAGTTCTTGGTCTATAACAATCTTATCGACATCCGGATCAACTGTTACCCAAAAAATTCGTGTTCTACGGGTCAAAATACATAAAAAAAATTTGGGTAAGTCCATCTGAATTAACGAGGCCGTTGTACCCCCCCTGGCGACAGGACTATTTGTACACTTACAGTTTATTAAAATATATCACTGAGATTCACAATTTATAACTTATATTAAACTATGTGAATATTAAAAATATTCGGAGCCCATAATAAATACAACATTATAGTTATCGATGCAGAACCTAACTCCTTTTGAATATTTTGTCGAGATATTTGGCACACATATTATTCGTAATATAATAAAGAACGGAGTATAATAAAGAACAGAGAGGGTACAGAGCCCAATTTCAGAAATATGTTAGTATGTGGAAATTACTCTATAACTAAATAAAATATTGCAAAAAGGAGCCTGTACCGCCATTAAGAAAGACAAAAAATAAACTTTCTTCAAATAAACTTTTTTATCCCGTGCCTAGATTTTGTGTAACATTGGAACTACTAAAAATCGATTTTTTTATAACATGAAATCGAACGTCACTGACTTGGCAACATTTCGCGCCTATGTGTATAAAAATTATTGTTTTTGACAGTATAAACGTCACTGTCAGTGTCGAATTACCGACGCACTGTTGCCTCACTTTTGAAAGTTCGCAGAACTTTCGCAATCTTAAACCGCGTTTGTTGCTACCTGCTGATCGCTACTGTTTGCCCTTAAGGCCATCGATACATAATTCGCAAATATTATTATTTTACGGGTATCCCTACTTTTTCTGTCTTTACACGGCAAATTACGTGTAGTAAAATTCACACTGGTATGGATATGTTAACATTACTAGAATGTCATTCTACTTGAAAATGTCATCATTAATTTAAGGAGATGGCTTTTGAATGTTCTTGGATAACTGTTATTTTTATAATTGCAATTTATTAATTCAGTTAATAAATATGATAACTTTTTCACTAACTATGTATTTAGTGATTGTAATAATTTATATGTACAACAAAAACTAATACTCAATCGAGAACAAAGGAAAAGTGCTTAAGTGATTTTTTAATAATATATTGTTACTATGGAACGCTTACAATTTTGAACATCTTTAACAACAAAATACTTGGATTACAGAATATATTATTCTGATGTATTCTCTGCTTTGATCTTCCAAAAATAATACACAATAAATAACTTTTTATTAAGTTCACTTCTTAAATCAATTATTTATCAAATACACTATGTATCACTATTAAATAATCAACAGCTTAAAATATTCCCGATGCCATGTCAAATATTTAAAATTGTCACTGATTGTCACTGTGTGACTGACAGTATGCTGACAATACATATTCTATTCGACTGAGTGCGTTGTATGACAAAGATAGATGAGGAAATATTACCACGGACATTGTGTTCACTTTTTTCGATTCATGAAATAACCAATCAATTTTTGAAAATTTTAAACGCAGAATTATTATTACCGAGGGCCGAAATTCCCTTAGAATAAATAAAAAGTGTATTTTAAATGAGATATTTTAAATTAAATATCACACTAAATTTTCTCTTAGTTTTTCACCCCTGTAACTTATTAAAGTAAACATTATAGAAGTTCTCAGGGATTTTCAGCCCTCGCCAATAAGGTAATATTTTATTCTGCGTTTAAATTTTTCAAAAATACTTATTAGTTTTCTCAGGATTCGAATAAAATGAATCCCCATTTGAATAGCATTGCAGCCAAAAATACGTACCATCCTCTTAATAATATAATTAAATATGAACTTTTTAAGACGTGCTATCGATTTGTACACATGAAAAAATCTAAAAATTACTGGGCAGGACTTTACGACTGGAATATTTGGGGAACGCCGATAGAAAAGGCGTACCTACCATCTCGTGGATACCGAAATTTTCACAGCATATTGGTTTATTATTAACATTTAAAAAAAATAAGCAGCTTTTTCATTCCTTTCGATATTGTGAAAAAACTAAGCATTAAAGTGGGAATGGGAAAAACCTACCGGTTATAACCTAAGACCGGTTTTTTACTTCGCAATAACCGGTTTTATCGGTTTTTGTCCCGGTTATAACCGGTTTTTTCTTTTTAAAGTCGTAACCGGTGAAAAACCGGATAAATTACCTGTGAAAAAAATAATGAATTTTGAGAAAATATCTATTTTCTCAGAAGCTATTTGTATAACAAGGGAGAAAAGCGCTACTTTTCCTCCCGAGAATGAAGTTTCATTCATAAAAAAATTAAAAAACACTAAATTTTTAGGAGTTGGTGGTGCTTTTAAAAGGGTGAAAATATGTTTTTTTTAATTATTATTTAAGTCCCCCGTGTGGGTCACGGGCCACTAAAGTAGAATATGCCCACAGTTTCCTCCTGCTTGTCGTAGAAGCCGACTAAACGGAGAGGCGGTCGCGGCCGCTATGTTTTGTGAGGCGGTCGCGACGGGGCAGGAGAGTGGCCGTTCAC
Source organism: Diabrotica virgifera virgifera (assembly GCF_917563875.1). Classification (NCBI taxonomy): domain Eukaryota; kingdom Metazoa; phylum Arthropoda; class Insecta; order Coleoptera; family Chrysomelidae; genus Diabrotica; species Diabrotica virgifera. Next base: position 55,617,961 of record NC_065446.1, read on the forward strand.
CGGGGTGGTGGGCGAGATTGGCACTCGGAGTTGGTCGCCGAGTGCCACTGCCGCACATCAACCTCGTGATGGATCTGCAAATCCCAGTTTGTCCATCATTACCTTCTCTGTCACCTATCCTAAATCCAATGACCTTACCTACCCACAGGAGACAACCTGCCACGCAAAAAAAACCGAAGGAGTAAACCTGCGATAAAAACTCCGGAAGTCAAGGTGTGAGAGACCGTGCCGACGACTGAATGGCCACACGACACGTGGTCGAGAACGGAATCCCTCAGGGTACCAGGCGACACCCTGTTGTAAACTAGCCTTAGCAGGGTAAGGGCGCACTGCCCTGCCGGACTGTCTTTCGGCCCTACTCGTGGGATATAGATGAAGAAGAAAAATAAAAAAGAAAAAATCAGAAAAGTCGAGGAAGAGCGGAAAGAGAGGGAACCCTTGGGTGAGCCCTCTTCGTCCACAGCGGCGGAGGGAGCTCTCCCGGAGGGATCGATGGATGAGGTCAGAATAGGTGTGACACAGACATCTGTTGAAGTTAACAATGAGGAGAGTGGATCGGAAAACGGCTTTGTCGATCTATCGACGACCGAGTCGAATCAATCCGGCTCTGAAAGTAGCTCCAGCGGCCTGTCTACCGAGTGGACAGTGGCCGATAGAAAACGCAAGAGGAAATCCCATGCGCGGAGTAAGGTAGCCCCCGGGGAGGATTGCCCCCGTGCGAATCTACAAAAGGTAGATAAAGATATGGCTAAACTAAAGGCGGCCGTACTAGAGGTGTTGGTTCTAACAAAGGTCCACGTAACAACTTAAGTTGAGATAAAGTCTGGTATCAGAGGTTTAAGGAATCTGATGTATACATTAGAAAGGGACATGTCCCAGTTTAAAGCGGCAATGTCGAAGGAGCCCCGTGCGTCGGCGTCGGCCATAAAAACGGCCAACGTGTGCAAGACAACTATCGGTACACAGACCGATGTCACAATGGTCCGGACACAACAGAAAAACATGGGTGTGCAGGTGTCCCCCTCAGAGGACCCTGCGGAAACCGAACGTCGGGTCCAGAACATTAAGACCCGAATGGCTGAGAGCAGAACCCCTGAGGAGATCACGGATCTCCTCAGCGAGGATTGGCCAGAGGCCTTGTTTACCAAGGTGTCTGTAATGGATGGTAGCCCGCTGGACTGTAATGACGATGCGGCTGTGTATATTTCCGCCAATCAGGCCGACGAGAAAGTTCTTGGACGCTTTAAAGAGAGCTATCCAGATCTCCTGGATACTCCGGTAGCTGAGGACGAAGAGGGTGGAGTTGGTACAATGTTCAACTCTGTGAGCATTGTTGATGATAATGGACGAAGGGCTTGCACCGAAAGGTGCATCCATAAACTTATACCCAGCAACACGGATCTGCCTGAGGCGGTTAAGTTCTTGGCGGCAAGCCGTAAACTTCTAAATAGGATGGGCCACCTTGACAGGAAGAGCGTAGGGCTCTTCGCTCCGACGTGTTTGGGGACAGATCTTACTCGAAAGCTTTTAGAGTGGGCAGCCGAGGGTAAGGAAGTTAAAGCCGCGGTATATGGACCGAGGAAGAGCTGGGCGAGCATGGTAAAGCCCAGAGAGAGCAAAGGAGTGGTAGTGCTAACCAAGGCGAAGGATAAGTCCTTCGACGAACTACTGGGTGAGTTACGCACAGACCTTTGCGGCAGGAGCGACGTTGTTGTTAAACGTCTTAGGCAGACCAGAGATCAGGGCATTGTATTGGAACTAGGAGGAGGTAGAGAGATGGCGAAAACGGTGAAGGGCATCGTCTCAGCTAGGCAGGGCACGGTCACAAGAGCCGTGGCGAAAGGTGGTACAGTCAGGCGTGAGCTCTTTGTAAATGGAGCAGATGGTCTAACCAAAGAAACTGACGTCAGCGCAATTGAGACTTTTGCGGGACGGAACGGAACGTGTCAGGTCAGGGGACCCCTTCGTAAGGCATATGGCGGAGACCTCAACGCCACAGTTGAGGTCGATGAAGACATTGCAGCGCGCCTTATACGGATAGGCTTTATTAGGGTGGGATATATATCCTGCACAATTAAGGAGAAAATCCGTATCGCCCGGTGCTACAAGTGCATGGAGTACGGACATCGCAGGTCTGAGTGTAAAAATGAGGTGTTGAAGGGATGCATCCGGTGTGGAGAAGAGGGACACACCGTGAACGATTGCCCAGAAGAAGGGCACAAATGTATTAATTGCAAAGTCACGGGACATCGGGGCAACTCAATGGAATGTCCGAAATTCCGACAACTGGTCAACACGGCCAGGGAGGAAACGGAAAGGAGAGTGCAGTCTTAGGACTGGAGCGGTCGAATGGATGCGAGAGTCAATTTGACAGAGCGTGTGTATGTGAGAATGAATATCCTGTATATACAATGGATACCAGAAAACAGAGACCGGATCTGAAGATACTCCAGACTAACGTGGGTACGGCGAGATTAGCTCATAGTCTCGCCGTGGCTTCCGCCGCGGAGGGAAACTTTGACGTCCTAATCGCGGCGGAACCGAACCCCACGTTGGTCGGGAACCGAGGATGGATTGCGGATGCTTCGGGTAGGGTTGGGATATATTTCTGCAACAGACACCTACGTGTGTATGATGTGGTCAAACACGATGGATATCTGGTCGCTAAGATGGAGAGAATGAATCTGGTCTGTTGCTATATTTCACCGAATATAGCAATCGACGCATATGAAAATAAGCTGGATGAGATTATGAATGAAGTGAGACGATTGAATCGGGAGTGCGTGGTGCTTGGGGACTTCAACGCGAAATCGGCGGAATGGGGTTCTCCTATCACCAACACTAGAGGTCAAATGCTGAGCGAATGGATTGGAACCCTGGACCTTGTTGTACTCAACAGGGGTTCAGAACCCACGTTTGTGAGAGGCAATTCTGTGACGGGTTCGTACATAGACGTTACCTGTGCGTCCCAACGTATATCTAGCTGCGTGAAGGAGTGGGCGGTGCTGCAAACCTATACGGGTACGGAGCACCGCTACATTGGGTTTTCGATAACTGGAATGGGCGTCGCTACTGGAAACAGAACCTCTCAGGGCCCGGGAGCCCGATGCGGAATACAATCGACTAACTGGAGAGTGTTTGATGAGAGTGTTAGGTGGGAAGTGGAAATGGTTCGAAACCTTCCACCCTCGGCGGAGGGACTAGAACAAGTTGTGAAAAGTGCAATGAGGACCAGTAAGGTAGCTCCACAGAGGGTAAGGATAATGCCTTACTGGTGGAATGCTGAGATTGCGAATGGTAGGTCGGAATGTGTGGCACTGCGTCGAAGGGTACAGCGTGCAAGGAAACGTAGAGCAAACGCTGATGAAGTGCTACAAATGGAAAATGAATATCGTGCACAGAAGAGGGAGCTGAATAGGTTGATACGCTCTAGAAAAAAAGAATGTTGGAGGGGTCTGTGTGACGAGCTGGACGAGGACGTATGGGGACAAGGGTATAAAATTGTAATGAAGCGTTTCGGCGCATACCCTCTTTACGAAATGCCGTTGGATAAGAAGCTATCGGTAACACGAGTGCTCTTCCCGTCTGGAGAATGGCATGGAGCGCGGAGGGATGGGTCTGTTGAGCGGGCTGCGCCCTTCTCCCTAGACGAACTCGTTGAAGCGTTGGGGACCCTTAAGTTCCGCAAGGCCCCGGGCCTGGATGGGATACCGCCTGAGGCGGTTAAACGTCTTGGTCTACTGGAGCCGGCATGGCTTCTGGGCCATATGAACGCTGTACTCACTGAACAGACATTTCCCAAGGACTGGAAAACATCAAAATTAATACTCCTCCCTAAAGGAGAGGAAAAGTATCGGCCTATTTGCCTCCTCTCGTGTATTTGTAAACTGTTTGAGAGAATGTTGCGTGAGAGGATTAATGAAGCGATTGAGAGGTCTGGAGGCTTATCCCCCAGACAGTATGGATTCCGGAAGAATGTTAGCACGACTGATGCAGTGTTGGAGTTGCACCGAACGTTGAATACGGAGGCCCGCGACCAGAAATGGGCCGCCTTGCTCCTGCTCGACGTTAGAAACGCCTTCAATTCACTTCAATGGAGTACAGTAATGAGAGCGATTGAGGATAGGAACTTCCCTGGTTATTTGAGGAACCTGGTCTCGGACTATCTATCCGACAGGAGAACTGTTGTTGAGAGAGGAGTAATTGTGGATGTCACGGCTGGGGTGCCGCAGGGGTCCGTCCTTGGCCCGACGCTGTGGAACCTGGCATATGACGGGGTCTTGCGTCTCGAATACGGTGAGGGGGTTACTCCTTTCGCATTCGCGGATGACCTTGCGTTGCTGGTGGTAGCGCGGGATACGGATGAACTTCTGTACAAAGCACAGAGAGCATGTGACCTCGCGGCAGATTGGATGTATCAGCGCGGTCTGAAACTCGCTGGGGAGAAGACCGAGGCAGTGATTCTCAAGGGACCACGGAAACGCGAGAACGTGATATTTGAGTGTGGCGGAGCAGAGATCATCCCGAAAAAGTGTGTTAAGTATCTGGGAGTGACTCTCCACACGAATGGGAGCTGGGGCGAGCACCTGCGGGTGGTGACGCGCACTGCCACGCAGAGAGCGGCCGCGTTGGGGTGGATAATGCCCAACATTGGCGGGCCCAAATCTGAGAGGAGGAGGGCTTTACACGGTGTGGTACAGTCTGTTCTTCTTTACGCGGCCCCAGTCTGGAGTGAGGCGGTAGAAATATCGTCCTACCGGAGGCTCTTGACGCGCACAGACAGAGCAAGTCTCTTGCGTGTGGCAAGCGCCTACAGGACTGTGTCTGCGGCAGCATTGTGGGCCATCACCGGCTGCGTACCCTCTCACATCTTGGCTTCCGAGAGGGCCCGTTTATTTTATCGTACTGGGGACAACGGTCCGACCGAGAGTGCAAGACGCGAGGAGAGAGCCACATCCATACGGATGTGGCAAATTGAATGGGAGGCAATTGCGGATGTGGCGCAGTGGACCAGATCACTTATACCGGACCTGAAGACGTGGCTCGAATGTGGGCACCGGCGCTTGGACTATTTCCTGACGCAGGTGCTCACCGGTCACGGTTGTTTCCGTTCGTATCTCTTCAGGTTCAAGAAAGCAGCTACAGAAAACTGCCCTTACTGTGGTTTGGTCGACACCGTGTCACATACGTTGCTGGAATGTGCAAGATGGAGTGTGGATAGATTACAATTGGAGAGAAGGAATGGTGTTCGTTTTGACTCTGTGAGTGATATGATTGCGAGGATGTGTGAGGATGAAGGTACGTGGGCAAGGACCCATGCGTTCGTGAGACAAACGCTCCAATCCAAGGAGACTGAAGGAAGGCAACAACGCCCATAAAAAAATATATATGTGTATATGGGAATGTATGTGTATATATGTGGTATTTAAGTCGAGCTGTGTATGTATATAAATGTAACACTGTAGATATTTAAATGAGACGTGAGGCGGATGCAGTGTCGCAGATATGCCCTCACCAGAGCGGATCCCGGCCTGCATTCCCAGATCACAAGTATGTTTGGTTGAGAGGACGGAGGGTTTTTAGTGGGTAGGTTCTTGCCCCGGCGGGGATTGCGGTTCAGCCTGCCACACGTGGTGGGCTGTGCAGCCATCTCAGCGGCGGCAAGGGAATCCCACATAACCAGGCATACGACCGGTATCTTAAGAAGATTTCCCACCCACCTCTAAAAATATGAAAAATAAAAAAAAAATAAAAAAAAATTATTATTTAAGTATAGGAGCTATCCCAAATATAAAAAGAAGGCTTGAAATAAATTCTCTCCACCATGCGGCCTCGGCGACTATTCCTTTGGTTTACTAACTTTGACAAGTTTCCACAATGTTAGTTATGCATATATTAAATTTGATTAAGTTTTAAATGAAAAACTGAAACTTGGTGGACAAACTGCCCAAATTTCAGCACGTTGTTGGAAATAATTAAGAAACAATTAGGTAATTTCAAGTTATGGGCATTTCTAATAACTACAATTTCAATATCTAAGCCATTATACAGTGCGTCCATAAAGTAACGCATAAATTCATTATTTCGTAAAACGGCAAAATTAAGGAAACATCCTGAAACAGGTCGATTTTTATTTTTAAATTACGATTTTTTGGCATATATATCATACTAGTGACGTCATCCATCTGGGAGTGAACGCAATTGATGATTTTTTTAAATGAGAATAGGAGTCATGTGATAGCTCATTTGAAAGGGTATTCAATTCTCTATTCAATAATATAAACATTAACATAATTATTTATACAAGGTGTTCAAAAAAACATTTTTTTAATTAAAAGAATTGAGACAAAAAGAAGAATGCATGTAATGTATTTAATTCAAAATACGTTTCACTGTTTTTTACTGTCAGAAAACAGGAAAACAATGTTTAATTGACAAATAAATATTGTTTTTCGCTTAAATTCAATGTTAAAGCTGTCTCTTGGCAGTTTGAACATTTCGTTTAATCGAAAACCAATGTTTATTTGTCAAATAAAATTGTGTTCTGTTTACTGACAGTAGTAAAATGTATTTTGAATTAACCCGATAACAGTCGCGCCGTGAGAAAAAATCTTACATTTTATCCTTTTCCGTGATAACTTGATGAAAAATTTTTCAACATTGCTTGCCACTCGTAAGTGCCTCGAAGAATTTTTTTTTAATTTTTCTTATTTTTTTTTGTGAAATTTATGGATTTGGTGAGAACTAATTAGCTTTAAATTGTAAGAAATAGATATTTTTAACATAACAAGTAAATAAAAATAAATATTATAAACGAGAAATTTGATTTTAATGCGTATTTAAATCTATATTGTGAGATTTTTTCTCTACGCGCGACTACTTACGTTACAGAAGTAAGGGCGACTGCTCCCGGGTTATATAAATTACATACATTCTTCTTCTTCATTTTGTCTCACTTATTTTAATTTAAAACATGTTTTTTGAACACCCTGTATATATAATTACGTTAATGTTTATATTATTGGATAGAGAATTGAATACCCTTTAAAATGAGCTATCACATGACCCCCATTCTCATTTAAAAAAATCATCGATTACGTCATCACGCCCAGATGGATGACGTCACTAGTATGATATATTTGCCAAAAAAGTCGTAAGTTAAAAATAAAAATCGACCTGTTTCGGGATTTTTTCTCAAAGTCGACGGTTTACGAAATAACGAATTTATGCGTTACTTTATGGACGCACTGTATTATTATCAACAACTGGTCTAGGGTAATAAGGTTTTTTCCATGACACTTCAACAGCCAGGGTACTGAAGAGTTTTTTCGACAGATGATACCTATAAGAACAAATTGTAACTATTTCCTACGAAGGATCTGGCGACCATTTTTATTTATAAACAATTTCGTGACAAAAATGGCCTTTTTTCCTTTTTTTAAATCAGTGGAAAACAGTGGAACTTATGGTTTTTTTTTAGTACAAACATTTTCGAGAGTATAGAAAAATCTTTAAATTTAAAAGGGTCGAAATTGCAAAAAAATTAATTTTGCAATAACTATTGTAAAAATTAGTGTACAGCTTTGAATTGTTTAAATTTTATTCAAATTGTTTATCCCAGAGAGCTTTTTTTGCAATAACGTCAGAATAAATGACGTTAGAACCATTGTAATGGTGTCAAATAAAAGAGCATGAGCTGAATTTTGAAACTCGTTTAAAAAAGTGAATAAAAATTGCATTTATTAGTAATAAATAGTTATGCAAAAGTATCGTCAATTTTTCCTTGTAAACTTTTTATTTTTTGATATAATATATTATATCTATTTATTACAATTTTTTATCAATTATTAAATACATAACATTACTTGGTATAAATAGTTGTGCACCTAAAACGCAGTAAAATAATTAATTTTTTTTGAAAAAATTTATTCAAAAAGTTAACACGGAAAAATTGACGATACTTTTGCATAATTATTTAATACTAATAAATGCATTTTTATTCACTTTTTTAAACCAGTTTGAAAGTTTAGCTTATACTCTTTCATTTGAAACCTGTAGAATGGTTCTAAAATCAGTTTTTTTCTGACATGTTATTGCAAAAAAAAGCTCTCCGAGATAAAAAAATTAACTAAAATTCAAAAAAATTAATAAATGGCTTTTAAATTTTTATCACATATTAAGCACCAAATAACCCTCATTTGACAAAAATTTCAAAGCTGTATACTAATTTTTGCAATAGTTATTGCGAAATTAATTTTTTGACAATTTCGACCTTTTTTCGCAATTATATTAACAATAAATGAGTATATCAAACTTTGTAATACGTCATTTTAAAGCTTTTTTCATGCTCTCGAAGATGTTTGTACTAGAAAACCACAAGTTTCTCTTTTTTCCATTGACTTGAAAAAAAAAAAGGAAAAAGGCCGTTTTTGACACTAAATTGTTTATAAATAAAAATCGCGGCCAGTTCCCACGCAGGAAATAGTTACAAGTTGTTCTTATAGGTATTACCTGTCGAAAAAACGCTTCAGTGCCCTGGCTGTTGAAGTGTCACGAACAGGATATATTTTTGCTTTATTACAGGGCTTAATAAGCCCAAACAGGGTTTTCATATTGGAAGATCGTGTACATATGAAATATTCGTCATAAAGCAAATGAATAATAAATCACAAGAGTATAATAGCCCTGCATTTCTATGTCTGATTGACTCGAAGAAAGCATTTGACAGAGTAAGACTCAAAGATGTAATCCAACTTCTGTATAACAGAGAATTCCCCATAGATATCATAAAAACTATTGAAAACATCTACCAAAAGAACACCGAAAGAACAATTTCTTTTCTCCTAAAACACCGATTTCTTTGAGCAATATTTCTTAAAATTTAACATATCCTATTAACTTAAACATAGCGGTTCACATATAAAGAAACGAGTTTTTAAACACATCTTAATAATTTCTTACAGGTAATTTCTTCAATACTAAGAAATGCATTAATGGTTACATTTAATTTTCTTATCCTAAAGTTTTTATTTCTTAAATTGAAAACTACAAATATTTTGCAGTATAAGAAATATAATGTTAAGTTAATCCATATTTATATTTTTGTGAACAAGAAATTTTCTTGCAATCAAATAAATATTTTAAACCACAAGAAATAATTCTTCAGAAATACCCTCTGTAGTAACTGTGGTTATAAAATAAAAACTTTGTCATTAATGCCGAAATGTTACTTGCAAAGAGATTTTCTTCCACAAAAGAATTGCGCAGATTAACTATTTATGATTTAGTCGTCAGTGTTTGTCAAGATGGCGTGATATGTTCATGTTCATATAGATGGATGTTGGATTTATTGGTGTACTTTAAAAATTAACGGATATTTTGAAGGTACGTACATATATAGGTATTAAATAAAAGTAAATTGAGTAATTTAAGATGTAATAATAATATTGTTGCGTATCCAAATGGTTAAAAAAGAAACATAATAGTATCTTTATATGCTTTTTAGGTATAATGATGGACGACTCTAAAATAAAGTAGCTTATTATTCTAACTGGGAAATATGCCACAATTTAAAGCTGGACAGAATGATATAATATATAGCTTCAGAACAATATTAAGAAAGGAGTTATTAACCAACTGCGGGGCCTTCCAGAAATGGTAGAACTTCATACATGTAAGTACCTTTTTAAAAATGTGTATACTTATGTGTCAACTATAATAGGTTTCTTGAATGTATCGTCTTCTATAAAAAATATACAATACAACGCTATATCAAATATGGCGGGTGCAACGCTGAGGAGTTTTTCTGTTAATTTATTTGAGATAAAAAAATCAGTTAGTCTAAAAGAAATATATGTTTATGGTTAAGGAATGTTATTGCCGAAAACCGTGAATTAGTTAATATGTATTAAATGACTTAGATGTAAACTAATAATACTTTCCCGTAATAAAATTTCTTAATGATTAGGTATGCTGTCTCTTTTAGATTATAAAAATTAAGAAAATTACATGTTATTATGTCTGCTTCAATGTTTTACATTGGTTGTATTTTCCCTCTTGTTTTAGCTAAACAATGTTTATTGTGTGACTTAATATTATACAAATAAATAATTAATATTTCATTAACAAAAAGAAAAAAATAAACAAAGATGTTTAGGTTAAATAATGCCATGTTTGAACTAAATATGATTGATTATTATTAGTATTAATAGTTCTTATGTGGGGCCGTGTATTTGTTTTTTTTTTTGTATTTCCTAAATTTGTCAAAATAAATACATATATCTTTATAAAAAAAAATTATTAAAGTAAGTTTACTCTTTCTACATAACGATTTTGTTTTAGTGAATTGCTGATATACAAAGTGCTATTAACAAAAGAAAGAAAATTTGAGGAAGTTGGATTTGCCTCTCCATCCTTTTATTGTTGTGTAGAAGCCTGTGGTTTAAGAGTGGAGAAAATATTTGTATTTAATAATAACGTTTTATATCTTGTTTTATTAATAAATAATGATTTACCTTAACACAATGATTTATTTCGCCTTATGTAGTATCACTTTATTTTCAAGAAATATTAACTTAACTCTAAATATACGTTGATCTCTGCGACATATATTTCTTAACATTAAATAAATTAATTATTAATAGTAAAATAATAATATTCCTTACTAAGAAATATTATTGCTCAGAAAGAATAGTTTTGTAATGTGTAGAAAATATATTTTAATGACTAATAAAATTAATTAACATCAAGTGCAATTTCTTTCTGATAAATGGGTTTAAAGTTTGCCAGAAAGTGATAGGTCAATCATGTTTAAGATATATTTCTTTGGCTATAGTAGAATTTATTTGAAATATTTTAGAAAATTATATCTTACATACAAAGACATATTTCTTAGGCAATATGCCAAGTCGATCTTTCTTAAATATTAATATAGTTTCTTTATGTCAAGAATTTTTTTCTCTCGGTGAACAACAGAATAGATGCTTAGGATAGGAACTTAGAGCGCCTATGGACATAGGCGGCGGAATAAGACAGGGAGACCCATTTAGTCCTATTCTATACAATTGAATCATGGATGAAATCATCAAAAACGTCAACAAAGGAAGAGGATACAGAATGGGAATCAAAGAAGTAAAAATACTCTGTTACGCAGACGACGCAATATTGATAGCTTAAGGTGAAGATAGTCTGCAAAAACTAGTCCACAGATTTAACAAAAGGGCAAAAGAATTCAATGTGTCAATTTCATCTCAGAAAGATAAAATAATAGTAATCAGTAAAGAACCAATCAGATACAAAATAAAAGTTGATGGTATCAGTATTGAATAAGTAATGCAAATAAAATACCTTGGAATTACATTATCAAGCCATGGAAACCTGGACAAAGAAATGAGAAATCCAGTACAAAAAGCAAATAGACTGGCAGGATGTCTTAGTAACACTGTATGGCGAAACCGACATATTAACACAGATGAATTCAATAATTTATAAAGTAAGTGTAAGATCAATAATGACATATGAATCAGAAACAAGACCCGATAGAGCCACAGCACAAAGACTACTAGAAACGACAGAGATGAGATTACTGAGAAGAATTACACAAAAAACGCTGAGAGATCGAAAGAGGAGTGAAGATATTAGAAGACAATGTAACGTACACTGTTTAAACGAATGAACACTAAATAGAAAAGAATAATTAAAAATGAATAACCATTTTCAATTTCGTTGCAAAACGAAAATACAGCCGAACCATATTCCAGTCCAATCAGAGAGTGCTGCAAGCACCTCTACCGGTTTCGAAACTTATTAGTCTCTCATCAGGAGGCACATATGCTGCTCTCCCTGATCCAACCAAAACAAACCCCAGCATGCAGTCCCGAATTGCAACGAACGAAATGGCATAGATGCCCTAGCGGCAGCTGCTAGCTAACAAAAAAATAATTATAAATTATACAAAATAATTATTAAATAACCACATAAGCAGAATGTGGTCAAAGTAGCAAGAGATAAATCACCAATCAGTAGAAAAAGCATCGGCCGACGCGACGGCGCAAAAGATTGAGTGACAACCTTCCATAGAGTTATCAATACATTGTTGTTAGAATTTATATATTGCAATTATATTAGTGGAATATACAGAAATAAAAGAATATTTGCGTATTTGATGAGTACGATATGTCGCGAAAATAAGAACTGATACAAAAGAAAGCTTTGTATTTTTGGAATCAGCACAGTTAAATAATCAAAATTAGTGGCAGCTTTTCGGCAGCAAGATCATTTTTTTTTGTTGGACTGTGTAATGTGAGTTTTAAACATTTAAATATGTAGAACACAATATGTCAAAAAATGGGAAAGCATCAGGACCTGGAAATATCCCCATCGAACTGATAAAATATGGACCAGACATACTGCACGAAATAATGACGGAACTCTTCAACAAATGCATGTTGCAGGGAGAAAAAATACCAGAAGACTGGAATTGTGCATACATTAGCTCGATTTACAAAAAAGGAGACAAAACGTTGTGCAAAATCTACAGAGGTATAAGTATAACCAGTGCAATGGGGAGGTTGTATGGCCGAGTATTAAAGAAAAGGGTGGAGTTAGAAATTCATGACATGGAAGAACAAAGTGGTTTTCGCGCCGCTAGATCGTGCCCAGATAACATATTCGTGATGCAACAAATAATAGAGAAAAGAAGAGCAAGGAATCTGTCTACTCACCTAACATTTATTGATCTGGAAAAAGCCTACGACACGGTACCTTTAAAGAAACTCTTTGACATTTTGACCACGATAGGCATAAGCGAAGCATATGTGCGAGCAATTCAAAATATGTATCAAAATCCGAAAAGCTGTATTAAGCAGGGAAAATCTATGTCGAAACCATTCCCTGTTACAAAAGGTTTGAGGCAAGGGTGCTGCTTATCGCCAACACTATTTAAAATATACATCCAGAAAGCTCTGGAGCAATGGAGGAAAACAGTTGCTGGGATGGGAATAATTATTGAAGAAAACTGCTTAAAAACTTTGTTTTTTGCTGATGACCAAGTAATCCTTGCCAACGATGAACATAATATGGATTATATGCTAAGAAAGTTACAGATCGAATATGAAAAATGGGGCCTATGTATGAACATGGAGAAAACGGAATATTTGAGAATAGGAGAGGAAACCGAAGATCCGAAATTAGAGATAAGAAATATAAGGAAATGTAAGGAATATAGATATTTAGAAAGCATAATATCAGAAGAAGGAACTACAAAAAGAGACATACAGCATAGGATACAGCAAGCAAGGAAAGCAACTCATATTTTAAATGGTCTACTATGGTCTAACAAGGTGAAGCTGAACACAAAGTTAACAATCTACAGAACAATTGTAGAACCTATTAAACTTATGGAGCAGAGTGTTGGCAACTCACAGGAAAGGAAAGAAAAAGTATAGAAGTAGCGGAAATGGATTACTTACGTAGAGCATGCAGAGTATCTAGATTAGAACATGTACCAAATGAGGAAATAAGACGACGGACAAATAGTTTATATTCCACCGTTGACCATATAGAAACAAAGAAATTGCTATGGTATGGTCATGTTATGAGGATGTCAGAGTAAAGATGGCCAAAAAGAGCATTAAATTACACACCCATAAATAGAAGAAGAAGGGGAAGGCCTACAGAAACATGGAAGAATAGCATAGAACAGTCTATGGCAGATAGAGCTATTGACGAAAACGAATGGGTGGATAGAAAACGATGGCGGGCGAAATGTGGGATGCGGAGGAGACCGTAGGAACCCCACTACTTATTATATATATTATAAATATGTAGAACGTCCTGTAGCTTATAAAAAAATGTTTTACCTAACTGATTTGAGTTACGTTGTCAAATTATCACCATCGCATCATATTATTATAAGAAACTAATTACCTAATGTGACATATCTGTTGAAGGAAATGCTTTTAATAAAATTATGATAATAATATCTATTAATATTTTTGTAATCAAGGCTAAAGTTTAAATACAATTGACTACCAGGCATGTAATAACCTTCACCCCTCTAATTTTAACTGGACTTTTGTATTGTTCGATCTAATGGTGGTTAAAAATAACCATAAAATATTATATTGTTTGCTATTGTTTGTATTCAACTTGCTTGCTTTTATAAATACAAATTTGATATGAAATTAAAATGACATTTTAATCTGTTTAAAAATATTGCATTCCAATAGAAATAACTATAGTGAAATTGTTAAGACTGGTTGAGTGGCTAACTTAAAACAACACAAGCCCTATTTAGTCGAGGAAATGAAACTGAAAAAAGCATCGATTTGTACAAAAATTTGGGATTAGGCTCATTTCACCCTCTAGTTCATTTTCTATATTGAGCCGTTGTACGCTTTCGGTTTTTTAAGGTTGAAAATTACCCCTAAAACACTACTTGTAAAAATTATAAAATAACATTTTAAACTTTAGTATTGTCAACATTTGGTTCCTATTACATAGTTGCATAATGATTGTTTTATGCTTTAAGATGTACTATTATAATATTTCAACCCTTAAAACCACCCTTGTTGGAGCTATATATAAAAAATTACTTATCCTAAAAGAATAATTTCGGCTTGTATCCATTTACATAAAAATTTAGGATTAGGATCATCTCACCCTGTACTTCATATTCTATAACATGCTTAAGGGCGTCGATTATTTTCAGGAGTCTAAACTACCCCTTATTGTCAAAAATAATACATAAAAATTGTATACTTTAATATGGGTAAAATTTGGTTTTGATTGGGTAAAAATAATGATTGTTTTATACTTTAGGATGTATATTATCATAATATTTCAACCTTACAAACCACCCTTAACAACATTACAATTTTTATAAGTAGATAATTTAATAGATCTATACAGAAAAAAAGTAGAATTAAATAATTACAAAAACATTTATTTACACAAAAATACGAATTTACAAATATGTAGAAGTACAAATACAAATAGTTTTTAAGTCATCTTCCAGTATACGAACCAGTTCTGCGGTATTATACATGCATTGAAAATAAGCGGACTATTCGAATATTTCGAAAAAAAAATCGTTTTATAAACATAGCTCCTTCATTTTTGAAGATAAAAAGTTTTTTCAAAAACAATTTTGTAGTATTTTTGAAGAGCTATAGACTGTGGAAATTAAATTCCGTTAGATCTCTTAGTTTTTAATTGGCGTGGGTTTAAAGGGCTCGAATAAGGGAGTGCTGGCTCGTAAATAGAGGTTTTAAACAGCTATATCTCGTTAACTTCACTTCAATGAAAATTTATATGCACAGTATAATTTTAGATATAAAAAAGCTACAATTTAGTAATTTATCATTTTTTTCGTATTTCCAGTATTTTGGGAGATATTTTGAAGTAAATGGTGAAAAAGACGAAATTGCAAAAAAATAATTTTTCTTTAAACTCCAATTTTTCAAAAATTAGGCCTTTTAAATAGGTCAAACTTCTTAGGTGTATTGACAATACAAATATACAAGGAATTATAGAAAGGTGAAGACCAATTTTTAATTTGGAGGGTAGTTAGGGGTTATTTTAACTGATTTTTTCGTAGAGAAAAGCAGGTACCGATGTTTTTTTGGTCATAAGTCGCCCTATTTTCATTTTAGAAATTTATATTATTATTTTGAAAACGTTTAATTGTATAATTAAAAAAAGATAATTTAAGTTTTCCTCGAAAAATGCAATTTAGGCTGGTACCATAGCGTAACTTTTCTGAAAAACAAAATGTTTTATAGTGTTTATTTATATTGGAAATAATTTTTTTTGAAAATCTGTTTTTCAATTTTGATTTAAAATTATTTAAATAAATTAAGGGTCGAATTTAATTTAGTAAGTTTTATATAAAAGATCGTTTCTTCAGCTTTGCAGAAAACAATTGTAAAATCCTTAATAAAAACATGAATTACCGCAGCAGTTAGAAAAGTAAATTTTGTGCAAAATTACCTATTTTTAATTATTTTAACAATGATCCCCTCATATGAATCATATACTTTCTTGAAAATATCTTTTGTTTTGGCCCAAACTTTGAGAAAAAAATTATTTCAACTTGTACGGAATTACATTTTGATTTTATTTTATTTTATTGGGCTAAATCTTTCTCTCACAATTCTTGCACGGTGGGGACGGACATTTTCGTCAATAAGGACAAAACTTTCTCCGATTGCACCTGCCAATGATACAATAATTGGTTCTAGAACCATATCTCTATATCACTGAGCCATCATCGTAGCATTTGCCAGAACCACTCATCACAAGTCATCAAATCAAATACTACTCAAAACGCAAATAGAGCCTCCCCCAAAAGCAGTTGTAGGCACACTATAATGTTCATTATACCTACCACTCTCCTTATTCGCTCCAAACCAAAATACGACAATCGGAATTGTTTATACGAAATACAGACGCATATATAAATAAAGAGTTTCTCCATTCGTTGGTTGTCCAGTTGCGGTGCTCTTCAGTCCATAGTCTTCTCAATCTGTAATCTTCCCTGGTTAGTACTGGATGAGATGAACGTCTTCTTGCTCTTAAGCCGGGCATATGCAACCTTCTTCTAACGACTTGGTTTGAAATTATTCTTCCATTGGTGTTACGAAATATTCTGTTGATGCGAAAAGCAGTATATGTTGGGTTCCATCTAGCAATAATTCGCATAGGTATATCGGTCATCAATATGGTTGGTACTTCGTTGTCGCCCTCAATCATGAACATGTGGGACTACACCATTTGTGTCATAACAATTCCTAGTTCTATTTACTTTACAGCACTTTGTGAAAATCCCAAACGTTGAGCATATTCACGTTCCGTTAACCCTTCGTTGATCTATCTCACAATCTGTTGCATTTGGACAATATCTAAACGTCTTTGAGTCATAGTTTATGACTACTAATTAATAAAAATACTCCACTATTTCAAACAACTGAACCAAAAGTGTGTTAACATTAAATGGAAATTATCACTTATATATTCGACTTTTTCCTGCCGATAGTAAAATGAGGAAAAATAAAGGATTGTGACAATAACAAAATTTATTATTTTATTTCAATTTAATTTTATTTTATTTTAATTTAAAATTGATAACAAAGTTTGCTATAAATATTATTTTAACTATGTTAAATTTTGACAAACTCCGACCATTTCTGGCGTAAATATTACTTTGTTCCTTATCAATTGTTGAGCACTGTATACAGAGTGAGTTTTATATATAGAAACACTCAATTATCTCGAAAACGGCTTGCACGATTTTTATAGATTTTGATAGGCACGGGTTTCCTAATGCGGTCGATATTACAGTTCTAAGTACATTGTTGTCAGACCTTCCGTTTTTATGGAGATCTAATGAACTTTCTTATTTCAAATGAAATACCCTATATATTTTTTGCGTTTTCAAGTCCCTAAGAAATACTGATTATTTTTCATGTTATGTTCCCTATACCTAAATGCCATAATTTCTGAGTTATTGCTACATTTATTAAAAAAAAAATTTAACAAATTATAAAAATCAATTTTTTCGGCCCGGGTAGACATTATTTTAGGTTCTTTGAATCATTGGGAACAAAAATGGTCTTTTGTAATTTTTCTGTAAAGTTAATCGTTTTCGAGTAATAAACAATTAAAAACTGAAAAAAAATCGAATAATGACGATTTTTAAGGTTCAAAAACAGAAGTAAAAATATAATTGTTGAAATTACAAAGTACCTAAATTCAAGTACAACTTTTCTTCTAATAGCTTGCCTTAAGATTTTTTGGCTCGCTTTATTCTAAAACATTGCTTTTTAATTTTTAATGAAGTGCATATTATGAGAGGACGGGTGATCGGGGTTGCATTAACAACTAAAAATCAATGCATTAAAATGAAACAATCTCAAATTACTTATGGGTAACTGACAACTGATAAAATAAGGCTTGAGCTGGAATTTGGAAACTTCGCAGTTTCAAAAATAATATTGTTAAGTTTTGTGTTCTTTAACCTTGAACATCGTCACCATTCGATTTTTTTCAGTTTTAAATTGTTTACAACTCGGTTTTTAAACGATTAATTTTAGCGAAAAGTTACAAAAAAAAATTTGTTCCCAATGATCCAAACAACCTAAAATAGTGTTTACTTGGGCCAAAAAAATTGATTTTTATAATTTGTTTAAATTTTTTTTTAATATATGTAGCAATAACTCCGAAATTATGGCATCTAGGTATAGGGAATATAACATGAAAAATAATCAGTACTTCTTAAGGACTTCAAAACACAACAAGCTGAAAATGCGAGCATTATCATAACGAAAACTTTGTTTATATACGTATTTAAATTCATAATATAGAAAATTGCTATTACGAAAAGCTGTTTAGGATTAAAAATTATGTTTTAATGTGCAAATTTATCATTCTAATTTCAGTGTTGTGAACTATAAAGATACTTTACTCGAAATTCATATTTTTTTACATACCTCGTATAAAATTAATAAAATTTGATTCATGATGGTTGCATCATAAATATTAGACCAAGAAGAGATTTTTAGGAAGAATAACTTTTCTTCGTCAAATTAAAAATACAAGAGTTATAAATGAAAATGATGTCGGTATCCATAATTTAAGAAAATTCCTCAAATATTTTTTTCCATTAGAAGGATGTAATTTCATATATCAGAACATACTTTTTTATTCCAAACCACATTTTAAATAACAATTTTCCAATATTGTAAAATAAATAATACATATGATAACGATACTTTTTACCGATGAACTTTACTTGGATCTACAGACCGACCGAGTCTCGTAAATTCCACGGCTTTGGGCCACGCTTCACGCAACCGTATTTGCGTACTTGTGTTTTGAGTTGTGTGGTCGTGCGCTGGTCGAGTGGAGTTATAATTTACCAAATTTAAATATAATCGTTTCTACTGATTCATTATTAATATAGTATAATATGTATTATTGCTTTCAAAATATACTCAAATTGTATTTTTATACATTTATTACACATATTATTTTATATAATAATTAAATTCACTATAAAATGTCATTTATATTTTATTAATAGCTAAATATTTTAAAATTTAGTTTGACATTCACGAAGTGTCAAACTCAAATGTAAATAATAAATAGCATTTGCTTTGCTTAACAAATTTAGATTAAAAAAGTAGCCTACTTCCTAATCAAAGATTTCTGCTGACGTTTAGTGCGTGGTAGGAAATAACCGGATTGTGACTTCACATTTTAGAATTTTAGGTCGATTATCTCGAAGACGGTTAGAGATATCGAAATGCCGTTTTCAGATTTGGATTCAGAAGACAAAACTACATATGAATCCATCGATACATCTGCTCTAAGTATTGCAGGAGCGGCCACGCAATAACACACAGACTTTTTCAAATTTATAAACGAAAAGTTTTCGTTGAAAAATATACAGGGTATTCCATTTGAAATAAGAAAGTTCATTAGATTTCCAGAAAAACGAAAAATATGACAACAATGTAATTATCAGTAGTAATTGCACAAGAGCTCTAAAATTATTGAATTTTTCCCGAGTGTCACTTTGGCAGTTTTAATTTCACGAGCCGAAGGCGAGTTATGGCAAAGTGTCACGAGGGCAAAAATTCTATATTAATTTTAGAGTTCGAGTGCAACTTGTTGCGATTATTTCATGAATAAAACTGTTCAAAACCAAAATTTTATTGTAATTTATATATGTAAGTACCAATTAGTGAAATTAAACACACAGTTGTTATAAATATGTATTTGACGGTTGAAAGTCATCACTTTTATAATTTTTAAAACATTTGTCATTAATGTCACTGAATGTATTTTTTCGTAGCAACGAAGGGCATCTGACGTAATATGCTTAACGACGGGAGATTATCAAAAATTATCACCTTAATTTGCATATCTGTAGCTTTCTATTGGTCAGAATCTCCTATGAATGAAAAAATCACTATAATATCGGCCGCATTAGAGAACCCCTATCTACCAAAATCTATAAAAATCGTGCAAGCCGTTTTCGAGATAATTGGGTGTTTCCATATATAAAACTCACTCTGTATGTACATAATTAAAATATCAAAAGGATTTCTCTCCATTTCTTTCTAAAAAAAAGTGATATAAAAATATAATCAACAACAGAGAACAGGACAAGCTACATCGACAAATTTACCATGGTAATAACCATAAGCTCTAATTTACTTCGCATTTACTTGAAAGCAGTAAGTACTAAAAAACAATTATAAATTTAAAACTTCAGAAGAAAGAAAGTTTTATCCTTTTCGCAAACTTCTTGGTAATCTGATTTCTTCGATGTCTTATAAAACTTTTCTAATAAAGAAACAGTTAGAAAAAGTTGTATAATAAAGTATAGATACTTGTATAAAGTAAAGAGTATGTATAAAGTATAAAATTAAACAGTATGTTTATATGGAATTAAGCCACAATTGATTAGAATAAAAATATTACATTTTATAATCGTATGAAACATTTTGACTCCCAATCAGGAAATCGTTTTCAAAAAGGTTATTTTAAAAAATGTGTTAAGGAATATGATCAAAAGTTGTTTGGTTTATGTTTTGCAAAACTGACGGTTGACTTACTTGGCATCGATTTTGTAGGCAAATAGCCATGCTTGTAGTTGAAAAACTGACGGTGGTGTTTTTGCCTTCAAAATTATATCAAATTCTGATTACTTTGTATGTTTTTGTATTATTTGTGTAGTAACATTTTTTGTCCACTCTTTATATCATATAAATTTCAATAGGATTTTTATATTTATCGCTTTGAAAATTGCGTCTTAAAATCTTAAAAAGAGAAACAATTTAGGTAAGAATAATTGCGTCTCAAAATATTCGAACGAGAATAAGGATAATCTAAATGTTTGTTTGTAATGCCAGATGCCTCTACCGAGATAGGCACTGTCCTTCTATTATTTTGTTATTACCTGTTAACCCTTAAACGCCCAAGGGTGGGTAAAAAATGTCCACCTAATGCGTATTCCCTTGTAACATATTTATTACGTGTTTAAATTTTTTTAAAAATTATTTATTGTTAAAAAGACAGCTCATTATCGAATGTTAATTTGGTTCTACCAATATTTTTGAAAATAAAAGCAGCATCTTGAGTTAAACATGGATGGGCATAAAAAGTACACCGTTGGCAAAACTTGTTACTAAAGGTTTCTATATAATTTCTCGTTGGTAGGAAGATAATCCATATAATTATCGATGTATAATTACATAATCTACATAATTATCCACCAACGAGAAGGCTAAAAGAAAGAATATGGAGAAAATCGACAAAGCTGAATTACTGGTGTTAATTTTGATGTACATTGTAATTTTGTTGTAAGGTTTGTAAATTGTTTATATCAATATTTTAGAAGATGCTGTGTTTATTAAGCATAAGATTCTTAAGTTTAATCCATTTTCAACAACTCTAAATAAATATATTAGCTATTTTCGAGGTGGACATTTTTTACCCACCCTTGGGCGTACATGGAACCTAAAAAAGGTCGGGCGTTTAAGGGTTAATCTTGTCAAGCGTGTTGCATTACTTGGCAAATATTTGGTAGTATTTTCAAAAACGCAATTTTACCCTAAAAATAAAAAAAATTAAATTACGTTTTTTGCGTTTAACTCGCTACAACTCTGTTCCATTTTAATATTTTTTTCCAAAGTTTGTACAGTGTATATTGTTTACTTTTCCAAAGACAATGGTACCTGCTTTAAGCTCTCATTCTTATTCTAATAAAAGTTCCAAATTTTTTAAAGTAAAAGGTGCAGATTCGTGAATTGCAACGTTTAATCGCAAAAGTTGAGCAACAAAATTTGAAATTTAGCTTTTAATCACCTTTATGTTAAAACATAGAGTACAAATAAGTTTTCTAGAAAGTTTTAGATCAAAATGTTTTATAGAAAAAAAAATGATGCAACTTTTAATATCGACGTTATGCATCCCCAAACAGTCGCTTATTTTTCGAGATACTGACCATGGGTGGTGAATGGGTATTATCTATGTTTTTGATGATGCTAAAAACAAAAATGAAATTTATTTTGAATTTTAGGTGGGGGATAATTGTCAAAATCGCAATTTTACCCTAAAAATAAAAAAAATTAAATCACGTTTTTTGCGTTTAACTCGCTACAACTCTGTTCCATTTTAATATTTTTCCAAAGTTCATACAGTATATCGACGCTGCCAAGCCAAAACGGCATAAACGCCAAAATGACCAGTTTTGAGGTAGATGCACGAAAAAATAGGATTTTAATTTCCGCACCAGACAGTCACCGCGACATAGCCGAAAACAAAGTGAAATAGGTGTAATATTGGTTTAAAGTTTTTATAAACGCCAGTCTAGTCACGCACGTGAAGGTCGACGTGAACACCGATTGACACAACCGCCAGTGCCCGTAAGATTATCATTGTGTACAGTTCGGTCCAGTAAAAATAGTAAAGGTATGTATTTTTACAATTTTTATGGATAAGTAACATGATATTACTTACCTCTGCAATATTTTCAATTTGTATTGATTTTTGAAGCGTAAACACCCTGAATTTCTTTAAAAACTATGAGGCGTTTATGCCAAAACCAAATATTTACATCGTGGTTGACACAAGCACCATTCCTCAATGGTATTCTTATGCAGGTTTCTTTTTTAAAAATTGCGCAAATAAAAAGTTTATTTTAAAATTTTTTATTGTAACTTTGTACTAGTGTGATGAACAATTCTTTTTGTACTACAGCATATAGTTCAAATCAATTTTATATAGCTAAAAAGGGCGATCAATTTTTGGCGTTTATGCCATATTTTTGTTGCAGATGAATAGCAGAAGTTAAAAATAATGGTCTTACTAAATGAAAATAAGCCATATACCGAAGTAGCACAAAATGATATACAGACTGGCAATAATTCCCCTATATTCCTCTTAGAGGTTTATGACATTTATAATACCAACATTGCAGAAGCTTTTAGCAATGACATTATCATCTTTGAGGAACCACCAGACGTTGCAGCAGAAGAAGAAATATTTAGTCACGATCTCACATCATGTTTCAACTTAGCAACAGAATTATTAAACTAGAGTATCATGCAGAATATTTATCTCTTAAAATGAACAACATAGTTCCAGATCAACTGGATGAAACAGATGTAGAGGATGAAACGGAGTGAATTTTTTTTTAAAATGTTTAAAAGTTAAAAGTCGTTAAATATTTTTCTGTTTTTTTTTACTAACTTTTATTTTGAACTATATAAAAGAAGGAAATCTTACGTTATTTTTGTGAATAATTATTTTCTTATTTGTTTTAGAAACTAAAAAATAACTATTTTTATGTACCTCTGATTTTTGTGTTTTCTTAGTTTTTAAGTTGTTGTTCTTTGAAAGTGTTTTTTGAGTTTTATTTTTATACCAATTTTTGTATAGCTCTTCTATTTGAGTATTATTTACTTTTAAGTATTTCATCCTAGCACCAAAAATATGTTTAAAGAATTTAGGGCTTTGTTTTTAACTTAGAATGTATTTTTGATTAATAAAAAATAAAACCTATCAAAAATCTTCGTAATTTCATTATTTTTTTTGTTGGCATAAACGACAATTTTTAATTTTCGTTTTTTTTTTTCATTAATGGCATATATCCCTCTTAAGCGTCATTTTGGCTAACCTTACAACAATGCGATCGACGCAAACGCCAGAGGTAAGTTTGGGATATTCACCAATGTTATATCTTGATTGGACATAAGCGCCATTTTCTAGTTTTTAATTTATTTCACATAGTATTTTCAGCCACATTATTGTTTACAAAATATTAAAATTTGAAAAAAAAATCACCAATTTTTTTGAGTCAGTTTGAAGATAAGCAGAATTGGTAAAAATAAAAATAATCAGTTTTTTGTGTTTCCTGAAAAATCAAGTTAATGTCGTTTATGCCGTTTTGGCTTGACAGCGTCGATATTATATTGTTTACATTTCCCAAGACAATGGTACCTACTTTAAGCTTTTATTCTTATTCTAATAAAAGTTTCGAGATTTTTAAAAGTAAAATGTGCAGATTCTTGAATTGCAAAGTTTAATCGCAAAAGTTGAGCAAAGATTTAAAATTTAGGTTTTTATTCACGTTTATGTTAAAACATAGAGTACAAAAAAGTTTTCTGGAAAGTTTTGGATTAAAATGTTTTATAGAAAAAAAATTATGCAACTTTTCGTAGCTTTCGTAACTTTCATAATATCGACGTTATACATCCCTAAAATAACGCTTAGTTTTCGAGATAATGGTCATGGGCGGTGAATGGCTAATTTTGGTCTTACTTTATGTTTTAGGTGGTGCTGAAAACGAAAATGAGTTTATTTTAAATTTTATGTGGGGGAACATTGTCAAAATCTCAACTTTAACCTAAAAATGAAAAAAAAATTAAATCACGTTTTTTGCGATTAACTCGCACAACTCTGTTCCATTTTAATATTTTTCCTAAAATTTTTACAGTATATATTTTTCACATTTATGAGACTTTCCGTCTTCTTCTTAAAAAAGTTACGAATTTTTTAAATAAAAGTGCAGATTCGTTAATTTCAAAGTTATATCGCAAAAGTTAAGTGACAAAATTTTAAATTCATCTTTTTGTTCAGTTATGTTAAAATATAGAGTCTAAAGAAGTTTTGTGGGGAGTTTCACGTTTTTCTTGCGTTTAACTCGCAGAAATCTGTTCCATTTTAATATTTTTTCTAAAATTTTTACAGTATATATTTCTCACATTTGTGAGATTGTTAAAATATAGAGTCTAAAGAAGTTTTGTGGGGAGTTTTAGATCTAACTGTATTATAGAAAAAAAAGGTGCAACTTTTAATTTAAGAAAAAAGTGATTTCACTTTTTTTATTTTTAGAGCAAAATTGCGATTTTGACAAAGTTCCCCCACCTTAAATTCAAATTAAGGTTTATTTTCGTTTTCAGCATTATCAAAAATATAAATTAAGACCAAAATTAGCCATTCTCCACCCATGGTCAGTATCTCGAAAAATAAGTGTTGTTTTGGGGATCTATAACGACAATATTAAAAATTGCACAAATTTTCCAAAAAACTTCTTTGTACTCTATATTTTAACAAAAATGTGATTAAGAAGCTAAATTTCAAATTTCGTCACTCAACTTTTGCGATTAAACATTGTAATTTAAAAATATGCACCTTTTTCTTTAAAAACTTCATAACTTTTATTAGAATAAGACTGAAAGCTTGAAACAGGTAGCTTTGTATTCAGAAAGGTGAGCAATATTTACTGTACCAACAAAAAAAAATATTAAAATGGAACAAAGTTCTTGACAGGTAAACGCAAAAAAAACGTGATTTATTTTTTTTATTTTATTTTTAGGGTAAAATTGCGATTTTGACAATGTTTCTCCACATAAAATTAAAAATAAACCTCATTTTCGTTTTTACCACCATCAAGAATATAAGGTTTGACTAAAATTAGCCATTCGCCTCTAGACCAGGGCGCATCTGTGAAAATATTAGTACATTTGGACGTTAAGAGGTGACTCAAATTTTTTTGCAGATATTGCTCAAAAATATCTTAAATAATAATATTTGAGTTATCCTCCCTCTCAAAAAAGTCCGGAACATGGTTTAAATAATCAAAATGTCAAAAAATGAAGGAAAAATTCGATTTTTTTCTTCGTTTTTTGATTATAACTTTAAAGTATTCATTTCCGAGAAAAGTTGTAATAATATAAAAGTTGCATAATTAAATTTTCTACAATATAGAATCGGTTAAAGGTTTAAAAAATAGTCACATTTGTTACAAAATAGCAATAATTGCGAAAAAACCATACAAAAACAAGTATTCGGATTTTACGATTTTCAACCATTTATGCTAAACTTACGACCTTTATATTTCACCCAGAAAAACTTTATGATACAGTAAAATAATACTGTAAATTTCATTAAGATCGGTTTTTTAGATTTTGCAAAATAAATTTTGCAATCCAGCTTTCACAAAAAAAATTCAATTTTTCAATATGTTACAGGACTGAAAATAAAGCAGATAGCAAATTAATTTTTTTTTGCTTGTAGAAGTGTACCGCACCTTTCATTTGCAATTTGTGAGACTAAAATCGATTTACTACCACGGCGTCAGGAATTTTTTTAAATAAACATTAATTATTGGTGCTACGCGCATGACAGCGGATAGCTTGCTCTGATTGGGCACTCCAATGACCTTTGATAATGATTGATACATTTTAATTTTTATTACATTTCGATATAAATAAATAAATTTATTTATTGCAAAATAAAAAGACATACTCTATCCTTTTAAATAACCCTTTTTTAGCAAAAACTTTCTTTTGCAAAAATTGCAGAAATTTATTTTGCAAAATCTATAAAACCGATCTTAATGAAATTTACAGTATTATTTTACTGTATCATAAAGTTTTTCTGGGTGAAATATAAAGGTCCTAAGTTTAGTATAAATGGTTGAAAAACCTAAAATGCGAATACTTGTTTTTGTATGGTTTTTTCGCAATTATTGCTATTTTGTAACAAATGTGACCATTTTTTAAATCTTTAACCGATTCTATATTGTAGAAAATTTAATTATGCATAATTTTAGCATCAGAGGATACGCTACTGGTGATTGTTTACACACGTGTGAATTTGTGCTCCGTATTAAAAACTCGAAATACCGTGATAATACGGACTGATAAAATACGTACTAGTGATCATTGGCGAATTAAATACCCAAGAAGTGGATTGCAGGTGAGAATAGCCTAGAGAATAACTTATAAATATAATAATTACTAAAAAGACTTGAAATACAAATTAAGTTGATAGGCAACCAGTTTTACCAAAAGTGTCTGGATAGGTAACGAACCTCTGAAGAGCGAACCTCTGTGGACGTTATCTTACGCTAGACATATAGACAGCACACATTACAGCAGTGGCGTGCTGAGATAAGGGCAAATAAATCAGGATGAACATGACTAATGAAGAAATTATGCAATTTAAGGAAATTATCAAGGAATTAATAAACGAGACTACAGCTGAAATTATGAAAGATACGAAGGAACTGATTAACGAGGTAAAAGAAATGAATAAAATATACAGAGAAGAAATAAAACAGCTAAAAGAGGAAAATTTGAAGATAAAACAGGAAATGGTAGAATTGCGAGTTAAAATGATTAAAATTGAACAAATAGAAGAAAGGCTAGAAGTAGCTGATAGGAAAGACAGAAAGAACAATATTATTATAAGCGGTCTGGAAATTCCAAATGCTACAGAAAAGGAAATGGAAGATAATGTAAAACATTTTTTCGAAAACCAGTTAAAAATAAAAATTTCTGTCCCAAAAATAAAGGAAATAAAGGAGAAGACATACCTGATTAAAGTAGAGAATTTTGCACAAAAATTGGAGATAATGAAAAACAAAGCTAAATTAACTAGGGGGAAATATAATCAAGTATATATAAATAACGACTTGACCCAAAATGAAAGAAAAATTCAACAAAAACTAAAGGAAATTGCAAAACAAAAAATAGAAGAAAGGAAAACAGTAAAAATTGGATACCAAAAACTTATAATCAATGGGCAGAAATGGACTTGGAATACAAAAAGCAGCGAATTGGAAAGGGATAATGCCAATACAAAAAACTGGACAAATTAACTGCAAGGAAAAGCAAGTGCAAGGACCATAAGGAAACGACAAGGCAAGAAATAGGTAATGACAATGGCAAACAGGATAAGAAAAATATTTGGAGACTAGCAACGTGGAATATCAGAGGACTAAATGGTAAAGAAACAGAATTGAGCTACGAGTTCGATAAAAACAAAATAGAAATATTAGGTATTACAGAAACAAAAAAGAAAGGAATTGGTGAAATGTACCTAGAAGGCGGTCATTTGCTTATATATAGCGGGGTTCCACCGGAAAAGAGAGCAGCTGCAGGAGTAGGTACTATAATTAAAAAAGAAAAAGTAATAAATATACAGGACTGGAAAGGCTGGTCAGAAAGAATAGTCGCTCTTGAGATGAAAGATGAACAGGGAGAGCCACAGACAATAATTACGGCATATGGACCCGATGAAAATGAGAAAAAAGAAATCAAAGAAAAATTCTGGACAGACCTAAATATAGCAATAGAAAACAGTAAAGGGCGGATTTACGTCATTGGAGACTTCAACGGAAGAGTAGGAATCAAAGATGAGACAGTAACGGAAGTAATTGGAAGGTACGGTGAAGAAGTGAGAAATGATAATGGAAAACGGTTAATAGAATTCTGCGTACTAAATAATTTAATAGCAACAAACACACACTACCAACACAAAGACATACATAAATTTACTAGGCAAGGACCAAGAGAATCAGAAAAGTCAATAATTGATTACATACTAGTAGAACGCGACAATCGAAAGGTAATTCAAGACGTTAGAGTCAGAAGAGGACCAGAAATAAGTAGTGACCATTATTTGTTGGAAGCTAGAATAAAGAATAACAAAAAACCCCAGGAACATACAAAAGAAAACAAAAGAAAAATTGAATACGAATCAATCAGAACTTACAAGCTCAGAAACAAAGAGATTGCCCTAAGATACAAAGAAACGGTTGATTTAGAAATAGCAGCTCTGGAAAATGCAAATGACAGTAACAACCTAGAACAAAAATGGCAATCATTTAAAAATATATTACTGGAAGCGGCGAAAAAAGTATGTGGCATTAGTAAAAGGAATGACAAGGTGAAACAAACAAACTGGTGGAATGCCGAAATAAAACAACAAGTGAAAACTAAGAAAAAACTTTGGAATATTTATTTAGGAAACAAAACAGTAAACAATTACAACAAATACAAAGAGGCAAGAACTGCAGTAAGAGATATGATAAAAACAGAAAAGGAAAAGAGTTGGCATCAATTTGGACAACAGCTGGAACACAATAGCAAAGAAAATAAAAAACTTTTTTACAGAACATTAAAATCTCTGAGAACAGACAAACCTAGTAAGGATATGAGAATTAAAAACAAAGAAGGAAAAATAATCACAGAAGAAAAAGAAATTATTGAAAGATGGCGACAACACTTCCAAGAATTATTAACTACCACAAAAGAGGATAGGAATAAAGAAAACAGTAACGCGACAGGTAGTGAAGAACAGAGAACAAGCATCGAGATAACAATCGAAGATACAATAGAAGCAATAGGCAAACTTAAAAACGGAAAGGCACCTGGACACGACCATATACCACCGGAAATGCTGAAGTACATGGGAATGAAAGGCGTAAAACAATTAGCTGAAATATTCAAAGAAGCAAGCAAAAAAGAAACAATACCGAAGGACTGGGAAGTAGGAGTAATAGTGCCGATATATAAGAAAGGAGACCACAAAGATTGAAACAACTATCGAGGAATTACACTGTTATGTTCTTCTCTCAAAATCTATGAAACAGTACTAGAAAAAAAGCTGAGAAACATTACAGAAACTACTTTAAATGAAGCACAGAGTGGCTTTAGAAAGGGACGAGGAGTGCAAGACCATATTTTCACGGTAAAACAAATAATTGAAAAAACGTTACTGTCTAAAAAGAAAGCATATATGGCCTTCATAGACCTGGAAAAGGCATTCGACAGGGTGAAACGACAATCTGTGTGGGACAGCTTGATAAGAAGAGGGGTTGACGATAAACTAGTTGAAATCATCAAAAGTCTTTATAAGAGAAATAGGAACTACATAATACATAAAAACATGAAATCAACAGAATTCGAAACAACTGAAGGACTAAGGCAAGGAGGTGTCATGAGCCCAACCCTCTTCAACATCTTTATGGACGAAATCATGATAGAGTGCACACCACAACTAAAGAAATTGCATGTAGGGTACAGGAATCTCCATAGCGTAACCATTTCGGAATGTGCATTCGCAGATGATGTAGTAGTTATCTCAGAAAAAGAAGAAGACCTGCAAAATAACCTGCAAGCATGGAATCACGCATTATGTAAACAGGGTATGAAGATAAATACACATAAGACGAAGACCATGGTAATATCGCAAGAACCAGTCGTAATAAATATGCAAATTAATGAGGAGGCAATAGAACAAGTAAACCATTTCCAATACTTGGGTGTTACAATCTAAAATAATGGAAGGCAGGACAAAGATGTTGAAGAGAGGATAAGTAAAACATCAAAACTATTTCATGCAATAAAAAATAGCTTCTTAAACAAAAAGGAAATCACAAGAAAAACCAAACTAACTGTATTCAACACCGTATATAGACCAGTGCTCACATACGGCTGTGAATCATGGATACTAACTAGAAAACTAAAAAGCAAGATACAAGCCCTAGAAATGAAGTATTTACGAAGAGTTAGAGGAATGACAATGAGAGACAGAATAAGAAGCACAGATATACGCACAGATCTTAAGACGAAATCTGTACTTGAGTATATTGAAGAAAAACAACTAAGTTGGTGGGGACACATGAAAAGAATGAAAGACAACATACCGGTGAAGAAAATATGGGAAGCCAGGATACAAAAGAAAAGAAGTAGAGGAAGACCTAGAGAAGATTGGGATACAGTAGTCGCTAAAATCATCCAAAGGAAGGGGAAAACAATAGCAGAAGCAAGCCGATTAGCATACAATAAGAAACAATGGTCAACATTTGTACACACGTGAAAGGATGTGCCAGTCCCGACACTGAAAAGTAAAAGGGACTCAAAAGACTATATATATATATATATATATATATATATATATATATATATATATATATATATATATATATATATATATATATATATATATATATAATTTTAGCAAAAATTTTCTTTGTTCATATATTTTAACTTTATAATTAATAGAATAAAATTTATTATTTTTAAACATATGCAATTGTTTAAACAATATTTTACAAACAATAATAAAATTAGTTTGATTTTTGTGGAATTAAAATATTAAAATACAACAAAATAAAGAGTAAGAAAATAATACATTAGATAAAGATAGGAAAAAATTTTGGTGGAAATCAACTTGTGTGAATCGAACACCGCTGTCCTGCGCGTAGAACCAAAAATTAATGTTTATTTAAAAAATTTCCTGACGCCGTGGCAATTATTCGATTTTAATTTTGCAAATTGCAAATGAAAGATACAGTACACTTCTATAAGCAAAAAAAATACAACTTGCTATCTGCTTTATTTTCAGTCGTGCAACATTTTTAAAAAATGAATTTTTTTTCGAAAGCTGAATTGCAAAAGTTATTTTGCAAAATCTATTAAGCCGATCTTAATGAAATTTCCAGTGTTGTTTTATTATATCATAAAGTTTTTCTGAGTAAAATATGAAGGTTCTAAGTGTAGCATAAGTCGGCGCACACAGTGGAGGCGGTTTCCGCTAGCGGGCAACGCTAGCGGGACCCGCTTTTAAACGTTTTCAAAAAGAATGCACGTCTTTAAATGTACACGAACATAGTCAAAGCAGGTCCGCGCGGTCCAACCGCCTCAACCCGCCTGACCGCTTTTGCTAGAATGAGAATTTAGTTTTTTCCGCGCGGTTTTAATGTTTACTGCAATGATAATTTAGTTTATTCGCTCTTTTATAATAAGAATTAATAGTTCTCCATGGATTAATTTTATAAATAATTGTACATTATAATAAACAAAAGTAATAAAGTCAATCTTATTGAAACCGTAATTTTGTGTGACTTAGGTATTTCTAAAACCATTCCAGTATAACTATTAACTAAATCAGTACTTGAAAAATAAATTTACAACAAAACTACTTACCTCAATGTTATAACAAGCCTTTCTTCCGGAAGGATAGCCTGCTTATGTAAATGACACCAGTTTTTAATTAAACGATACTCCTTCTTCTTCTTAAAGTGCCTATCCGTTCCGGATGTTGGCGATCATCATGGCTATCTTGACTTTGTCTACCGCAGCGCGGAAAAGTTCAGTGGTAGTGGTATTATACCACTTTTGTAAATTTTGAAGCCAGGAAATGCGTCTTCTTCCCGGCCCTCTTTTAACATTTACATACCTTCCCTTGGAGAATCAGTTGGAGAAGGCCGTAACGTTCTTGATTTCTCATTACATGTGCTAGATATTCTAATTTTTTTGTTTTGATGGTTATGAGAAATTCACACTCTTTCCCCATTCTACGCAGGAATTCCACGTTAGTAATTCGGTCAACGCAGGATATACGTAAGATGCTCCTATAACACCACATTTCGAAAGCTTCGAGCCGATTCATAGATGTAACAGTTAGTGTCCAAGCTTCCATTCCGTAGAGCAGAACTGTGAATATATAGCATTTCAACAGACGGTATTTTGTTTTTAATGATATGTCTCGACTGTTGAAAATGGGTCTCATTCTAAAGTATGCTGCTTTCGCTTTTATTATTCGCTGTTTAATTTCTGAGTAGTCCCATTCGCTATTTAAATTCGTACCCAGATATGTATATTCTCAACTCTTTCGATATTCTGTTGGTTGACTGTAAGTTGAGCGTTTAATATTGTTTTTAACGATACTCCACTTTCTCCAAAACATATTTAAAAGTCTCTTGAGTCATTCTCATATACTGGAAGAATCGTTCATTATCTTTTAATTTTTGAAATAGATGATGATATTCTCCATATGGTAGGGGAGCCCAAGCGGGGATTTTAGCAGTTACTCGAGCGCGTCAGATTAGCATATAAGGAGAAACCTGGTACCCTGTAGATGTACCTCTACCATATATTGGCTCTTAACACAGGGGAGTTCGTTAAGGGGGGCCCGAAAAACAAAATCTATCCTTAGAAAAACTCGAAATTGTCAGATTAAGATAAGGTAAGTTAAGTACATGCAAAAGAGTGTATATTTCAAAAATTTGATGATTTTGAGCCGGGCGTAAGGAAATGGGTGAGTTTCAAAGTTTCACAAGAGAAAAGCTAATATTTCGCGAAATGACTGACAGATCGAAAAACTAAAAAATATGTGCTCAATATTTTTTAAAAATCTATCGAATGATATCAAACAAGACTTCCCACGGAGAGAGGTGGGGAGTAAATTTAATATTTTAAATACGAAAAACTGTAAAATACACTTATTCAATATTTTTGAAAAATCTATCGAATCGCACCAAACACGACCCCCCACGGAGGTGGGGTGGGGGGTTACTTTAAAATCTTAAATTGGAGCTCCCATTTTTAGTGCTGATTTGGATTCCTTATGCAAAAATAAGTAACTATTATTCGAAAGAGTTTTTCGAATTATGGATAGATGGCGTTATAATCGGAAAAAACCATTGTTGGAAATGAAAAATTAAATTAAAAAAAGACAAGCGCCCACTAAAATGGAAAAGTTTACTTAACTTTTTTTTGGTTTTAGGACCTACTCTTTACAACCCAATAGGTCCCCAAAGCGCTCGAGTGACTGCACATTTAGCATACTTCGCTTCCCGTACTAATAAATTAATCTTTCGCGATTAATAGGATGTACATCAACTCTCTTTCTTTTCAGTTTAGTCAAAACAGAATCTAAAGCAATTATATCATCATCGGAAGACGACATTTTGCTACAAGTAGTAGACGCAACTGCCAGATTTGAACGATCTCTCTCGCTTTTACCCGTCTTCACTGTGTTACCATACCCGCGCGCGAGAACCGCGCGGTTTGCCCGCTAGCGGAAACCGCTTTCACTATGTGTGCCGCCTAAATGTTTGAAAAACGTAAGATGCGAATACTTGTTTTTGTATGGTTTTTTTTCGCAATTATTGCTATTTTGCGACAAAGGTGACTATTTTTAAACTTTTAACCAATTCTATATTATAGGAAATTTAATTATGCAACTTTTATGTTAATACAACTTTTCTCAGAAATGAATAATTTTAAAGTTATAATCAAAAAACCAATAAAAAATCGAATTTTTCGTTCATATTTTGACATTTTGATTATTTAAACAATGTTCCGCACCATTTTAGTGGGATAATAACTCAAATATTATTATTTAAGTTATTTTAAAGCAATTTCTGCAAAAAAAATTGAGTCACCTCTCAACGTCCATCTCAAAACAGATGCGCCCTGGACTACTCACCGTGGTCAGTATCTCGAGAAATAATCGTTTTTTGGTGGTGTGCCGCTGGTCTATGTATGTTATCTCTCAATTTTTTATTCAATTTTATTTTTTTAAATAACATTTATTTACTATTTTAATTAGTAATAAGCTACAATACTATACTTGATTCATCTTGATTGTAAATCAAGTTTAGTTAGAAATTAATTTTAAGTGACGATTCGACTTCCACTTCGGAAATCGTTATTTATCAAAATACAACAAAACATTAATACATAATTATTGAGAGCATTTTGAAAATGAATATATTACCAGGTCATCGAAATATAAAATTTATAGAGATATTTGTTTTAAAAATATCATTTTTTGTACTCGAATCAATTGCGATTTACAAAATACCTTTAGATTGACTCACTGTTTGGGCAAATGCTCTGTTGTTTAAATAATTTCTCTCTGGAACAAACACATTGAAAAAATAATGGACTATTTGGTCGATCCATTTGAAATATAGCACATTTCAATAACTCATTAACTGCTGCGATATCAAGTAGTTATTATTACATATTATCATTATGAAAAAAATAAAGATATTTGTTTATATATTTTAAATTGGATGCTCTCAAAATTAAAGGGCATTTTATTATCTACTAACTTTAAGGATTTAACTTTTATTAAAATCGTTAAACAAACATAATATATATTTTTTTACTCTTTAAGATTCTTCAGAAAAATAAAACAAAGCAAAATCAGCTGTAATAGTCCTGTCGCCAGGGGGGGTACAACGGCCTCGTTAATTCAGATGGACTTACCCAAGTTTTTTTTATGTATTTTGACCCGTAGAACACGAATTTTTTGGGTAACAGTTGATCCGGATGTCGATAAGATTGTTATAGACCAAGAACTTGAGGAATCAAATAACAGCGATTTTTGGCAAAACAAAACAATATTTTGTATTTTTTGGGTCATTTTAAGCAAAAAATATTTCTACAAGTTTTTTAGTAGGATGCACAGTTTTCGAGATAAACGCGGTTGAACTTTCAAAAAATCGAAAAACTGCAATTTTTAAACCCGAATAACTTTTGATTAAAAAATAAAATAGCAATTCTGCTTAGCGCCTTTGAAAGTTCAAGTCAAATTATGTCGGTTTTGATTATTTGCATTGCTAAAAATTTATTGTGTTATTGTTAAACAAAGCTACAAACCACTAGTGCGTGAGTGATGTTTCTATGATTTCTCATTTAAAATCGAACGAGTAGGTAGAATAGGTACTAGTGCAATCAAGACTATTTCTACGTTACATGCGTTAAAACGCATGTAAAAGCACGGGAAACCCTACGTGTTTATAGCTTTGTTAAACAATAAAAAAATAAATTTTTACCAATGCAAATAATCAAAACCGATATAATTTGACTTAAACTTTCAAATGCGGTAAGCAGACTTGCTATTTTATTTTTTAATCAAAAGTTATTCGGCTTCAAAAATTGCAATTTTTCGATTTTTTTAAAGTTCAACCGCGTTTATCTCGAAAACTGTGCATCCTACGAAAAAACTTGTAGAAATATTTTTTACTTAAAATGGCCCAAAAAATACAAAATATTGTTTTGTTTTGCCAAAAATCGCTGTTATTTGATTCCTCAAGTTCTTGGTCTATAACAATCTTATCGACATCCGGATCAACTGTTACCCAAAAAATTCGTGTTCTACGGGTCAAAATACATAAAAAAAACTTGAGTAAGTCCATCTGAATTAACGAGGCCGTTGTACCCCCCCTGGCGACAGGACTATAAGTCTTAGCTCATTTGTCGTCAGCCTCATATACCTTTCGGAACCTTCCAACATCTGTATAAAATTTTTACGTAAAATCAATGATTGTTTCAACGATAAACTCTATTGTTTTTCTGGAATTTATGTTCGTGATAGCGGGTAGGTACTCTTTCACAATCCCAGTGGAGGACAGACTTACTTCAGGGATGCGACCTTTCCCTACGCAACCCTTGATTATCTCTCAACTCCTATGGAGAGAAATCATGTCCTTACCCCATTCCTACACAATACCTACCATATCCTACCAATTTTCCAAACCAACTCACCAATTTGCCTGGCAAGGGTGGTGTTTAAATGTCAAAAGCCCCTTATAGTCAATTGAAATGTTACATTTAGGGTTGCATTTTTTAGAGGAGTCAATTTTATTTTTTGAATGTGTAGGGGGGTTCAGTAGAAGCTTAAGTTCAAATTTTTGGAGTCTTCGCTCTTGTCCCCCGGCCTCCATCTTGGAAAAAGAGGTGCAAAAGGCTTTCGCGCTGTATCTCCCAAACTAACAACCATAGAGAAAATTTAATTACACATTAAATGTAGCAAATTAAATTTTTGACAATTTTATATCCATTAGTTTTTATCGTCAAGTGACCAACAAAAAAGTTATAAACAAAAATAAGATAAACATTTTTAAGAAGTTTCTTTTTGGAGGTTATAACTTTTTTCCATTCATTTTACAATAAAATAACGTCTTAGCGATTTTGTAGAGCATTTTTCAACTAACAATTTGTACTATAAAGTTGTTTAATTTTATTTATTTATCTAAGTTTTACAGCGCGCCAAATTTGACCAGTAAAATAAAATACAATAAAAACAAAACCTTGAGCTTACTTTTCTATCTATATGTTTATTTATTATGAGTTTAACATTCATATGCTATTATTAAGCCCTTTATTATTTTTGACCCTTTTCCCGGCCACCTATGAGGTCTAGTCTGGAGGTGCGTTTTTTGTGTGGTATCCCCAATAGGCCTAATCCACGGACAATTTCTAGACAAAATAATATTATTTATTATTATGTGTTGAAAAAGATCTATCATAATTATTATTTTTCATTTTTTTCGATGGTCCAGGCTGCGAGTCAAGATCTGAATCAGAATCCAGGATGAATTTTTGTGGTATAATGAGAGTTAGAGTTGGCGTCATTGCCGGTAATTCATCTACCAATTCATTTTCTTCAATAATTAATGTTGATATGTCCACGATGTTGCTGCAACTTTCACCACCACAATAGAGGCACACTGCTGAGCATTTAAGGTCTGCTTTTCGGCAACCACATGCACTGCCAGTTTCCATTGCATCTGCTAAAGATGAATTTCATAAGCTCGGAGGTACAGGAGGCTTGGAAGTTTGGATTGGTATCCAAAATTTTCCATGCTTTTTCCAGCCCCAATTTTCTGAATCACAATGTTTACCGAGCCATGACTGAATTTGGTGATACACTCGGAGTCTGTGAAAACGGGCTGTATCTTGTGTTAGAGGAAGTGAGAAGAGACTAAATGCATTTTTTGGCACTGTTTGAGCGAACTGTGTGTATTTCAGGGTTTCCAAAAAAACGTCTTTATTTCCGCCATATAAAGAGACGAAAAACGTTCTCCGACAACAATGAGTAAAGACTTTCCCACTGACAAATAATTTTCCCCAGAGGTTTCTTACAAATAAAATAACCACCACTCATGATGCGCTCTTACAAAAAACACAACAAGCTTATCTAATAAATCACAAAAATATAAATTTTACCCACAAGACTTTCAATAGTATTATCTATAAAACTCAAAATACTTTCCACAATTTTTAATACGACTGCACGTAGCCAAATAGGTAGCACACCAACTGTAAGAATAATTTAAGTAGAGGGAAACTGACTGCTGTGCCAACTAGGATAAATTATAATAATAAAAGTAATAGCAGGCAAATATTCAGTCCGGTACGGAAGAAAAATGACGTAACTTCAAACTTTGTCAATTCCTGTTTATTGTCCAATTAACTTCAAAAATACTATGTAAAGATGATACAAAAAGACCGAACTGTAAAAATGTGCTGAGCCACTATAGGGTAGTTGCGTCGTTACTGAAATACGCGCTATGTTACACCTTGTCTAGATGCATAATGACGCAACTGTAGATAGGATGGGGCGACTAAATTAAGATAATGAAATTTGAACCAATATCGATGAAAATAAATCCGTCGTTGTCTAAAAACAAACGCCATATCGATGCTCCTGGATGATTACTCTTCATTTAATCCCTATTTTAAATATTTAAACATCTATTTTTTGCTCTTCTAAAAAATTTTGCGTTTTTCGGTTGCATCATTCTTCTTCTGGACCGGCGAATTTATCCTCAAACAACTTCTTGGGCCTTTTCTATATATTATGTTAAGGGTTCCAAGTGTTATAGTGGGGATAAAGTTCAAAAATAGATTAATAATAGCATAGGAATGTTAAAATCATAATAAATTGTATGAATAAAAAAATATGTAGATAGAAAAGTACGCCTAACGTTTTGTTTTTATTGTATCCCTATGAGCATTTGAGAATCTGGTCAAGTTTGGAGCGCTGTAAAACCTAGATAAATAAATAGAATTAAACACCTATAGTGGAAATTGTTCACTGAAAAATCCTCTACAAAATTGCTATAATGATATTTTATTATTAAATGAACAGAAAACAAGTTATAACCCCTAAAAGGAAACGTTTTAAAATAATTTTACTTATTTTTGTTTATATCTTTTTTGTTAGTCACTTTACCAAAAAAAGTAATAGAAACAAAATTGTAAAAAATTTAATTTGCTACATTTTATGTTTAATTAGATTTTCAGTAGGGTTGGTAGTTTACGAGATATAGCGCGAAACCCCTTTGCACCCCTTTTCCAAGATGGCGGCCGAGAGAAAATGGTGGCAACCCCAAAAACTTGAACTTAACCTTCTACTGAACCCCCTACACATTAAAAAAATAAAATTGACTTCTCTAACAAATGCAAGGTATGGCCTAAAAAATGTAACATTTCAATGGACTACCTCAGCATGAACAAACGTTCAAGAAAAGGACCCTCAGTCCCCGGCAGCACGCTTGTTCTCAATCAAGGTAGCGGTAGGATTCACGGACAGTGCGCAGAGGATGCGAGAAATCCCCGGGTTGTAGGAGGCTATCAAGAACGACAACCACTGCACATAATTACGTATAATGTAAGAACCTTATTTAATGACGGAACTATAGGAAGAACTCAAACATGTGAAATGGGATATTATAGGAATTAGCGAAGCCAAAAGAAGAGGTGAAGGTCAGGTCAAACTAAAATCAGGAAACATATTCCACTATAAAGGAGAAACAGAATCGACAACTGGAGGAATAGGTTTATTAGTACGTAAAAAATTACAGAAAAAATACAGAGCATTAACTGCATTTCCGCAAGAGTTATGTATATAAATCTAAGACTAAATAAGAGATACAGTGTAAAAATAATTCAGGTATACGTTCCCACCAGAGATTACGAAGATGAAATTGTTGAAACCTTCTATGAGGAAATCGAATGAGCAGAAAAGCAGGAACCGGCCCATTACAAACTGACAATAATGGAAGATTTGAACGGGAACCTTGGAAGGAAAAAGGACGAACAAGAAGTGACAATCGGTGATTTTGGAATCGGAGTAAGAAACGAAAGAGGTGAAATGCTTACCAACGGTCTACTATAATACAAACAGTATACAATGAACACCTTTTTTAAGAATAATTAGAATAGGAAATGGACGTGGGTTGGTCCAGACTGAAGAACTAAAAACGAATATGCAAAAACTTACCCCGGTGCAGATGTACCCTCCGACCATACCTTGCTTGTCGCTAAATTTAAAAACACGTTAAAAAGCATAAAAAAAGAAGAGAGAACAGAGATTAGACATGAGCTTACTCAGAAAGTAGAAACGAAACAGAAGATATCACAAGAACTTAAACACGAAGGTTGAGAACTTAAAAACAGACAAAAGAAAAATGACGTACCACAAAAATCATATGGAAAGAAATTAAGACTGTAGTTCTAAAAGCTGAGGACCTCCTTAGTCACATAAATCAAAGAGGCCAGAAACCATGGATAACTAATGAAATATTAGAAATGATGAATATGAGACGACAACACAAGAACAAAGACGGCAATAAATATAAAGAATAAAAATGCGGTTTTTATATCACTTCCAGTTAAAAAGGTGTAATCATAAGTGTCACATTATAGTCGCAGATTAACACATTATAGTTTCAAAAGTTATGCATCACCTAAAATTATGCTCCTTTTCATAGTTGATTTTTTCATGAACAGATTAACGGATTCCGTTAATTTTTTTTATTTTGTTAGATTTTTCTTTGTTATTTACAAAGTTTGGCAAATATTTACTCAAACTTCTTTTTTGTACTTATACCGGGTGGAAGAAAAGAGGAATGTTTTTTTTATGTTAATGTGAGACACCCTGTAGGGAGGACAAGGTATAAGTGTAGGTATACATGGAAATCGAATTATTGTCTTATATTTTGTGAACATTTTGTTTATTTTTATGTCCCTAATATCTTTAGAAACAAAGAATTAAGACGGTTTTTATCTTTAACATGACGTGTTTTAACTGAAACACAATTAAATTAACAATAAAAACGCTGGACGGAAGGGCCGCCCGAGAACTTTATAGTACCGATCTATTATCGTTATCGTACTAGATACTGGCATTCTATAAAAATAACAAAGTTACTCGTTATTTTGATATTTTAGAAACAATTTGTATACTTGAAAATATTTTATGGTTCTACGCATCATTAATTCCCGCATTTGAGAAAATGTTTTGGGAACAGACTATAGATTATTGCATAAATCAATAGAATATTCGTCATACTTTCATTTCAAATTAGTCCATTTTTCTGAGAAATTAATAGTTTACAATATTTGCATTTTACTGCATGGATTGTAATGAAATTTTGGGAGTAGCCCAAAGCCCAATCTCCTAATTCAAAGTCTATCCTATATACTATGGCGCTTTTATCATGGGGGCGGTTCTCACCACTTCTCGGAGATAGAACATTTTTATTTTCGAATTGCATGGAGCAAAAGGAAGCATTTTAAGAAAATTTAAAAATGCGCTCTATAATTTGATCTTATTTTTTTCACCCGTCCAACTTTTTGAAAGTAGAAATAACACTGTATTAAGAGGTATTGACATATATTAAGAGGTATTAAGAGGTATATTGTATATTTCCAATGACATAAAACTCGTTGCTGTAACTCAAAAACTCGAAAAGTTACAGAAAATTGAAATTTTGCTAGAATCTTGTGTGTGTCCCCTCTCACGCGATCATAGCAGAGCATTATTATAGCGCAGTCAATGAGGGTATTTGGCTCCGAATTCCATCCTACTACATCGATGTACTTGATATTTTCACAGTAAGTAGGGAATAGCTCAAGAAACAAAATCTACCCTATATACTATGGCGCTTTTATCTTGGGGCAATTCCCACCCCTTCAAGGGGGTGGAAAATTTATTGGTCAAAATAAGCATGGAAGTGGCTATAGAACCTATTTTTAAGCAAAAACTGATTTATACTTTCTTTTGAGAACTCAATATTTTTGAGACAAAGAGATTCGTTCCTTCGTAAATTTTCTATTTATAATACAAAAAGAGATATGGTAGGTAAAAAGAGTTTGTTTTTTGGTGCATGCTCAAAGTGCTCATGCTTTTGTAGTGTTTGAAAAGGCCTTTAAACGAGCACCGTTAAATGTCGGTTACATTCAAACTAAGCGAGATATGGTGCAAAAAATATATGACTAATGTACTTTAAGGAAAAATGAGAAGTACATACATTTAACCCCTCATTCACCAGAATTTAAATGCATTGTTTTTCTTTTGCAATACCTCTTAATATAGTGTTATTTCTACTTTCAAAAAGTTGGACGGGTGAAAAAAATAAGATCAAATTATAGAGCGTATTTTTTAATTTTCTTAAAATTCTTCCTTTTGCTCCATGCAATTCGAAAATAAAAATGTTCTATCCCCGAGAAGTGGTGAGAACCGCCCCCATGATAAAAGTGCCATAGTATATAGAATAGACTTTGAATTAGGAGATTGGGCTTTGGGCTACTCCCAAAATTTCATTACAATCCATGCAGTAAAATGCAAATATTGTAAACTATTAATTTCTCAGAAAAATGGACTAATTTGAAATGAAAATATGACTAATATTCTATTGATTTATGCAATAATCTATAGTGTGTCCCCGAACATTTTCTCATATGCGGGAATTAATGATGCGTAGAACCATAAAATATTTTCAAGTATACATGGTGTTTCTAAAATATCAAAATAACGAGTAACTTTGTTATTTTTATAGAATGCCACTATCTAGTACGATAACGATAATAGATCGGTACGATAAAGTTCTCGGGCGGCCCTTCCGTCCAGCGTATTTATTTGTTTTTTAGACTCAGGGGGACTCAAAACGTCGAAAAAAAGTGAAATCTGAAAAAAATTTTTTTGCACGATCCTATAACTTTATCTATTATACTCATACTACGTATGTAGTACGATAAAGTAAAAATAACAGTTAATAAACCTTTAAAACAGAAAGGCACATAACCTTTACAATTCTGGTCGAAACCTTAAGAGATTAGTTGTCGACTAAGTGAGCGGTATGCACAGCGCAACATAAGCGAGACGAGATTGTTTTATGGAGGGTCGGTATTGTTTTGAGGTGGAATTTCCTTGAGAGTAAGTACGGATTTGATGTCTACGTGGAGGGTCTTTAAAAATCGAGAGGTACATTACACAGAGAACTTTCTGTGAACACCTTGTTCTTTCACAGAATATATAGGAAATAATTTCATGTTAGTTGTATGATAAGACATGGCCTCCTCACGTATCGCAGGTAGTCACTTAAAACGCATATTAAAGATTAAAACCGTCTAGTTACTTTGTTATTAAAGATAACAGAGAAACTAAAAAAATGAAATATTTACAAAATATGAGACTACAACATAATTTCGATGTATACCCACCTTTGTACTTTTTGCTACAGGGTCTCTCAAACTTTTGTTTCAGTTAAAACACAATATTAACCCTTTCATTACTGATTTCATTGTAGCTAAATAAAACGGTTAAAAATGATTTTAATGATATTCGTTGACACCTGGAGACCTAACAAAGCAATTGATTTTTTTTACATTGTTGTGTATCCTTGTATACTTAGAAAGGACATGGGACATATATGTGCCATTAGTGTTGAATGGTGGGATAAATAAGTCCCATCAGTGAAGAAACAAACTTATATTCAAAATAAAAAAAGACATTACACAAGACAACATTACTTCTTATAAATGATGTGGTAAAAAACATTTTTTGCATAGAGGCACATTGGGCGAGATCTACTATTCGCCAGGGTAAAATAGGACTTTTTATGAGGAAATTCGAAAGTGATTCGTTTTGTGACCAGTAGTGTGAGATACATGGTACTTTATTGTAACACACAACCATAGTACAACCAATCACTGTCATCATTTCGTACATATCTGTTTTTTTCGTGTTTAAATTTATGTTTCTCCTTTTTGGAAGTGCTGCTATTCTTTGATTTGTACAGCAAGCAATGTGCATAAATAAACTGCGCGGAAATAATTTTAAAATAAATATCAGCAGGACGAGAACCTCTATCAATATTTAGTAATGTTATCGCATTTCTCTGAGTAAGAATTTATTTTTTTGGGCAAAAGTTTGTGTTTGATATATTCCATTGTGCAGTGAATTTATTTCTTTTCAACTCATCTTCAGATATTTTCATGTCATCCGAATTTTCTTCGTCGGAATCATTGATTTTTACATCCACATGGTCAGGAGTATCTGAGGTAGAATCGTCACTAGGTACATACTTAGTCAGACTCTGAAGCAGTATAAGATTCTTCCTCGGATTCATTTTCTGAAATATTTGAGAGGTTTTCAATCTCTTCTTGAAGCTCTTTTTGCGTTAGAAACCGTCTACGTGCCATAGTAAGTCTGCAACCAAACAATACGAATGGGATAAATACGACCCGGTATAAAAGACTACTGGGACATTAGAGTCCCGTTTAAAAATTGTTAAAATCGGTAAAAACAATATCAAAAGTAAACAATATATATTACTAACCTGTGTTAATCAGCAACTAAATTATAAATAATATGTTAAAAAAGAGAACTGCCACTTTTTCTTTACTAAAATTGGATTATCTACTGATTGTTGATGCATGTGTTTAGTTAACATTAGTTTTTAGGTTAAAGACGTGATATTATGTAGGTGGAATACTACACAGGAATTAGTAAGGAATGTCTAAAAATACGGATGTATTCAAATAACATGGGCTTTGGGGACAAATAGATGCAAGCCGATTTTTTTAACATACATGTCCCCGCAGTAATGAAAGGGTTAAAGAATAAAAACGTATATTTTCTTTGTTTCTCAAGATATCAAGGGTATTTAA
Source organism: Diabrotica virgifera virgifera (assembly GCF_917563875.1). Lineage (NCBI taxonomy): Eukaryota > Metazoa > Arthropoda > Insecta > Coleoptera > Chrysomelidae > Diabrotica > Diabrotica virgifera. The sequence continues at coordinate 55,662,303 of NC_065446.1, forward strand.
AAAACAAAATGTTAACAAAACATAAGACTAGATTACGATTTCGATGCTAACTTACACTTGCATCTTTTCCTCCCTACAGGGTGTCTCAAGCTAACCATAAGAAAAACATTTCTTTTCTTCCACCCGGTACAAAACAGAAGTTTGAGTAGATATTTGCCTAACTGTGTAAATACCAAATAAAAATCTAACATATTAAAAATGCGGTAATCTCTTCATGAAAAAATCAATTATGAAAATGACCATAATTTTAGGTTATGCATAACTTTTGAAACTATGTTTAATACAGTAGAATCCCGCAAATCCGAACTCCGCTTATCCGACTGTTCGGCAAATCCGAACCAATCGAAATCGAAAAAAATTTAAAAATTCAAGACAAACACATAAAAACATGATTATACAGAGTAATAGCAGAAAATTGAAAAATCTACGATTAATAGATCTTTGAAATTCAAAATTTCTTAAAAATTAATACCTACCTGATAAGTAGTGCTTTTACGTTGGTTCTCTTGTAGTCAACTTGAGTCCAAAAGTATTGTCCACACTCTTGCGAGAACGTAGCCCTAAGAAGCATTCTTAAAGAAGTCCGTCACTTTCTTCTGACGCATGGGGGTGTAGCGAATTGACGCAGCAATGTTAAACCATTTACGCATAAACATTACGTCGACTGGTAACACAGCAGACTTCTGCTCCACGTAACGTAGAACCACACCCAGAGCTTTAGTGGCATCTGCATTTGACACTCGATACGGCAGGGAAACTTCTTCCACGCTTTTTTCATCTTCATTGGGGTTGCCTTGAGGCTGCAAGAAGTCTACAATGTCTTTATCCATGAATTCTTGGTGCCCATTTTCGTCAGCTTCAATCCATTCTGTAATTGCACTTTATTTTTCGTTTTCTCATTCTGTTGTTGTACGAATTCTAGGAGGTAATCTTGTAATGGAGAGTGGAAAATGGATCTTCTTCCAATTGTAAATCTAGCCAGTGAGTTAGCGACTAAACAAAAACAATGACACTAGATCTGCATCAGTGACATCAATCTGAGATGGGTAAGAGGAAGAGAGTGAGACAAGTGCATCAACCCAAAATCAACGACAACGAAAGCTTTGAATTATTAGTTAGGCTAACTTTCGGATAATCCAAACTTTTCGGAATCCGAACAGGCTGTCCCCCCAATTAGTTCGGATTTGCGAGGTTCTACTGTACATGTGATATATCAATCATAGCGTATTTAAAAGTCGAGCTCGAATTTTGATTTCATTTCTGGTTAAAAAGTTATGACCGGAAGTTTGGCAAAAATTACTCAAAATTCCTGAAATCGAATATTAATCGACGCAAAGTTGGACGAAGAGTTCAAATGTCGACTCCAGTTCTACTTCCGGTCACGTTAAGTGAAAACATAGGACTTACGTAGTCCAATTATTATTATTGCTTGTTATATTATAAATACAAAACAAGAGTGCCGCAAATTACGGTTTCAATCAAAATGAAAGCTGCAAGCATAGCAGTACAAAAATGTAATTACCGTCTTTAATCCACATCCCTTTGAAAAATTGCAAATGTAAATGAAGTAGCATGCCAGATCAATTAAAAGTTATTTCAGTAGCTATCAACACGCCAACGTGTGATCTATAATCTCATCAATTTCAGAACCGTAGAAAAGTTTACTCCTATATGCATAAAATACCAGCTTTGGTAATCTCATTGCTTTGATGTATAACGGAAAATAAGTCAATTTTAAGCAGATGTTGGAAATAACTGGAATTAAGGGGGTTTTGAAGAGTGAACGATTTAACCTTTAACTAGACGCGCTGGCGTATTTTGTACGCCAGATATAAGAATTATACTGCAAATATGTTTAAATAATTTAATTTTTGACCTTGTTTATCTATCCAAACTATTGCTGGAATGTGCTTTACAATTGGTTTTAGTTTCGTTATAATCGGCATTCTGAAAAGATCGTAGTTACCAGTTTATTATTTGTTGTTTCCGGCGGTGTACAAATACTGTACATCTTTTAATTTTTTTTTTATTTAGTCATTATGGCACAAAATATATTTTTCTTCATAAATAATACTTTTTCTCATGTTAAAAATCACATTTCAAAATTTTTTTATTAATAATTCTGTTTTTCAGGGGATCAGATTCAGGCTTATGATTCAATTAATCGTCCAACACTATGGAAGGCAATGGTCGAGCTGGGCGTACCCAAGATCAAGAAACTAACTGCGATAATGCAAATATGTGTTAAAGTAACTCCTTTGCAAAAGTGGGAATAGGAGGGAAATATCAAATGCTTTCTGCGTAAATTCTGGACTAAGACAGGAAGATACTCATTGTTGTTTAACCTGGCCTTAGAATATGTCATGCGAAATATTTATCCAATAATCAATCCAGACATAGCTGCTTGGGGAGCAAAAATTGTACTCGCCTTTGCCGATGACGTAGATGCTGTGGCAAAATCAACATTAGAAGTAAAACGTTGTTTTCACTGGTAGAGTTAGCGGTCGAGTAATCTGGGCAAATACTTAATATCCCCACGGTTCTTAGACATTTACTATGGTTACCTACTCCGACTGTGGTGGGGAGACTTGACTTACGTCACAATAGTGTACAAGCCTATTTTTAAATTAAAAAAAAACGTTAAAACGTTAAAATTTCATTATGTGTTAAAGTAATAATAATGTTGATGAAATTTTAGAATGCCAGGTAAAGGCTGTAGTGTGGCCAAATTCAGTACCTATTATTTAAATTCTTACAATAAATGATACAGTTCTAAAATACAGTGGGTAAAAATAGTTTTTAAATTTTGTAACTCAGTAAGGAGCCACATTTTATTTAAGTGATTTGGGTTAAATCCTAATATTTGGAGGTCTATAATCTACAAATCAGAGATAGGACATTCTTAATGAAACACCCTGTATACTTCCGGTTTTTATTTCACTTTATAGTGTTTTGATATGATACGTTTCGGTTAAAAAGTTATGACCGTTGGTAACAATGCCTCAAAATTAGTTAAATCGTACATCAAACGACGCAAAGTTAAACTAAGGTTTCAAAAATATCGACTTCGTTATACTGGGAATAATCTACTTACATTATTATACTGAGAATAATTTAAAGTATTTTGTTTCTGTTTAATTATAATGAGTTTTATAGTCACATTAGGGAAAATTAACCAAAATAAACTTTTAGTTTTGCATCTACTGTCAAATTGTCATGAGGGAAATACAAATTGGCAATTTTAAGCGCTCGAGTGTAATTTGGTAAGATTATTTCATGAAATAATGTATTCTGAATATTCGCTAAACCAGCACATGCTGTTCACTTTGACAATGTTTATTTACAATGACTTGAATTTTGTATGTGAGTTCTAAAGATGATCGTGCGAATATCACACGATAGTAAAAATAAATAAGAAAATAAAGCTTCACTTTTTTTCTCAAACTTGTTGTTATTCGGCAATTTTCATTTGAGCCCTGCGGGTTCTCGTGTCTATTGCCAGGCAACAAATTTTCGAAAAACTGTCGCATTATTTTCAATTTATTCTCACTCTTTTGTGGTATTAATGTTGAGAATTAGATAACTCTTGACAGATTTCAGAAAAATATTTTTCAGATCACAGTGTAATAACGTCCATGGGGATAAATGACCTCTTTTAAATCTACCTTCGACGACGATTCAGAAAATATATTTGTCAATCACTCTATCTGTAGCTAATTTTGAGTGTAGCTATTTTGTGAAAATAATAAAAATATTCTAGGAAACTTTTACTAAAAAAAAATATTGAGTGAGGTTGATAAAAATATAGATGCCAGAAACTTTTCACCGAATTCCAGAGTTTTGCAGAATTCTATAAAAACTTTTCTTATCTAAAAATTACCTGTCGTATTCCTTTAATAAGAAAGTTATCTTGTTTTTCTTTCGTAAATCTCAGTTCTTCTCAGGATGTTATTTCAAGCGTTTTCTGTGTATTCCCATTAAAAATAAAACAAAATCACTAACAAGCAGAACAAGATAGTTACGAGTTAATACAAAAAGCCAATTTTTCGACCGGCGAAAGTCGTTCATCGCTAGAGGAATATTCTGTTTTGTGTTTTATTTGAATAAAAACTAAATAGCTAGGCGAATAATATGCACTTTGCTTCATAATTATTAAATTTTTTAAACTTATACATACAGGGTGAGTTTTTAGTGCGGGATCGGTCGATAATTCCATTACGGTATAGAATATCGAAAAAAGTTATTTAGAAAAAATGTAGGCAATGATATTCTCCACGCTTGGAAAATATGTCCATTTCTACAGGGTGATCAATAACAGCGTGGTATATCAAACATATAATTTTTTAAATGGGACACCCTATATATTTTTTCATATTTATATTCTTCTCATAATTCTTGTTCATATAATATAGGGTTTTGCATTACTATACAGAGTATTTAACAAGTTATGACCATATTTTATTTCAATCGAAATAATTTGTTTTGTGTAGTAAGATAAACAATATACTGTAGTTTTTAAATTAAGTCCAATTGAAATCATTGACGAATGTTTGTATACAGGGTGAACTACAAAACCAAATTACGATTTTCTCTATTTTTTTAAATGGATCATCCTATATTTTATTTTTCAAAAATATTGTATTTATTATACTCTTTCATTTTTATATAGCATTCCCTATATCTAAACTTATTATTTTCGGAGATATTTTTAGTTTTCTTCAAGTGTCGGGAATACATTCAATTTGTCTAGTAGAAATAAGTTGGTATTGAATGATAATTAAACAAAATTATTTTTATTGAATAAATAACTAACACAAAATATAAACCATAGCAATATGCAATGAATGTATCAATAAATGTGATATTAAGGAATTATCATATTTCCCTAATATACAAGAATCATACAATTCCTATAAAAAAAAATATAGGTAACATTTATTTTAGACTTATATCCTTAACGTCACATTAATTGGTACATTCATTAAATTTTGTTATGGTTTATTATTTTTTTGGTAGTTATTTATTGAAAGAAAATATTTGTTATATTATTACATAATGCTTATTTGTTAAGTTATTTATATTTATAACAATTGAATTTATTCCCGGCAAATGAAGAAAACTAAAAATATCTCAGAAACTAATAAGTTTAGGTATAGGAGATGCTATATAAAAATGAAAGAGTATCATGAATACAATATTTCAAAAAAAATATAGGGTGATCTATTAAAAAAAAATGAGAAAATCGTAATTTTGTTTTGTAGTTTAAAAGTGCTTAGAAAAATGAATGTTCTACTAAAAAATTCTTGGCTTAGAATGCTGTTGATATACCAATCTAAAAACTGTTACATCAGTTGTATATTGTTTTGATTTATGTTTCATGTAAGTTATTTATTGAATAAAAATAATCTTGTTATATTATTATATAAAATACAAAGTTTTTTTTTGTAGGAATTTTACGATTCTTGTATATTAGGGAAATATGATAATTTCTTAATATCACATTTATTGGTATATTCACTGCATATTGCTATGGTTTATATTTTGTGTTAGTTATTTATCTAATAAAAATAATTTTGTTTAATTATCACTCAATACTAACTTATTTCTACTAGAAAAATTGAATGTGTTCCCGATATTTGAAGAAAATTAAAAATATCTCGGAAAGTAATCAATTTAGATATAGGGAATGCTATATAAAAATGAAAGAGTATATTAAATACAATAATGTTGAATAATAAAATATAGGGTGATCTATTTAAAAAAATAGAGAAAATCGTAATTTGGTTTTGTAGTTCACCCTGTATACAAATAATTGTCAATGATGTGAATTGGACTTAATTTAAAAACTACAGTATATTGTCTATCTTATTACATAAAACAAATTATTGTCTACGAATTACTTCTTTATATACAGGGTGTTGATCTCATAGTGATTTCGAAATATAAATGGTCATAACTTGTTAAATACTCTGTATAGTAATGCAAAACAATATATTAAATGAACAAGAATTACGAGGAGAATATAAATATGAAAAAATATATAGGGTGTCCCATTTAAAAAATTATATGTTTGATATACCACGCAGTTACTGATCACTCTGTAGAAATGGACATATTTTCCAAACGTGGAGAATATCATTGCCTACATTTTTTTTAAATAACTTTTCTCGATATTTTGTACCATAATGGAGTTATCGACCGATCCCGCACTAAAAACTCACCCTGTATATTATAAGAATAGTCAATAGGATATATTTTATTTAAACAAACTGCAAGTCGATAATATAATTGTTGTATTTGGTTGAGCTTACGACCATTCATGGATTCATTTGCTGGTCAATTTGAACTCATCGTCCAGGGTAATAAGGTTTTTTCCATGACACTTGAACAGCCAGGGTACTGAAGCGTTTTTTCGACAGGTAATACCTATAAGAGCAAAATGTAACTATTTCCTGCGTAGGATCTGGCGGCCATTTTTATTTATAAACAATTAAGTGTCAAAAAATGGCATTTTTCACTTTTTTTCAAATCAATGGAAAACAGGGAAACTTATGGTTTTTTAGTACAAATATCTTCGAGATTATGGAAAAAGCTTTAAAATGACGTATTACAAAGTTTGATATACTCATTCATTGTTAATATAATTGCGAAAAAAGGTCGGAATTGCAAAAAAAAAATTTTCGCAATAACTGTTGTAAAAATTAGTGTACAGCAGGTTGCGCGACATATACATACATGCCCCGCTTCCCCCACGCCCAGACGGCCCTTGCCATTCACCCACGGACAAAAGTACTCCAATCTCACGCGGGGTGAGTTGGAGGTGGGTATCGGGGTTTGGTCGTTGAGGGTTAGGTGTCGACAGGATTTCAAGGAAGAGGACAGCGGAATGCTGCTCCTATTAGTCGCCTTTTACGATCAAGTCAGGAGATACTGTGGGTGAATTCTACTTGGCCGGCCCGCATCCCACACGGGGCAAAAAGGGTAATAATTTAAGTCATTTTTAACCAGTCGTATATTATATTAAACTCAATTAGCTTTATTTTATTTCCTTACAACTTTGTTCCAAAATGAATCGTTTTAAAGTTATAAGCAAAGAAAGTAGAAAAAAATCGATGATTTTCGAAATTTTTAAATATTTTAATGTTTTTATTAATGTTTCGGGCATATTTGAGAAGGAGAATAAGTCGATTATGATTACTGAAGTTGTTAACTAACTTTATCTGCAAAAATCCGAATGCCACCTCTCACATCCACCTAAAAACAGATGCGCCCTGGTCTAATACTTAAATTACGCATGCCACGACAAAGCAATTTCAGAACGTTGTTGCACTATGTAAAATTATATCGTTTTTAATTAAGATATACATCCATTAATTTTAATGTTTTCAAATTTAATAAAATATTGAAGAGGGAATTTAAATAATGTGAAACATTTTAAAAGGTTTACAGCTTTGGCGAAGTTGGTAACCGGATAATTAAGAACGCTCCCTCGTTTGATAAAACTTCATTAAAAATTTAAACTTGGAGGGATTTTTTACTGCTTGTCGTTAAGGATCGGTAATATACACAATCATAATTAAAAGTATGAAAGGAAGATCAGCACTTTTGAAATTATTCTTTCATACTTATTCAAAACAGCTGCTTAGTTAGAGCTTGTACACATTATGATTTCCGAATACTTTTTAATTAAGATATAATTAAAATATATTATTTATTTGTATGCTCAATTACGCGTTCGAGGAGAAGATATAAACAGATCTGTAGATATTCCATCTACAGCACGCATCGATAGTAGCGGTAGGTTGCCGGTGGGAGTGAAGAAGGGGGGAGAGATGCCGCCGATAAACCGGTGACAAACACTGACGCTGGCCATCGTTACAAGCAAAGTTGAAGACAATTCGAAGACGAATTGAATTCGAGTTACAGGGAAAATAATAGATTATTCTTAATGTGCCTATCCGTACCGAATTTTGGCGATCATCATGGTAAATGTTATCTTGTTTGCAGTAGCGCAGAAAAGCTATATATCTCTTTTATTGAGACAATTTGGCTGTTTTTTGATTTCTATGGCTTCTCGGATCATCCTTGGTTTATAGAAGCGGATGACGGCATCCGTTTGCCTTCGGCTTGAAGACCCCTCCTAAAGAAAACATCGTCCGCTTTATCTACCAATCCAATTCCCGCCGTCAAAAATCTTCGCGCCAATCCAAATCCCAGCGCTAATCCAAACCCCGCCCCGAAATAATCATCGCGCTAATTCCCACTCCAAGACCACGTCATCGACAGCCATGTCAGTCACGTCAGTCCACGGGATAAATAGCCGCCCGAGCATCGACAACAATAGTATTGCAGTTAGTAGTGAAGTAGTGAGTAGTGAGTGTTGTGTCTGGAGCCTCAGGAGACTGAGACCCCGGAAGCCCTGAAGATGACGTCAGAGAGGACGTCGAAAACTCGGCCCTGTAAATATTGACGCGGTTATAGAATAGAATAGAAGAGAAATATGCTTTATTGTCATGACAAATTGTACAATTTTATCGACAAAGCTTATAAAAATTCAAGAAAACAAAACAATAACAATCCAATTTACTAAAATTACATAAATCGTCAATATATTTACAATAACAACAATAATGAAGTTAAACAGAAGTAATCAATTGCAAAATTTAAGTAAATTGCAAATGCATAGTCTACCTAGTAATTAATAAGTTTAAAAGTTAAGCTGCTGCATATGACACCCAAATAAAGAAAAAAACATGATAATAAAAATACTACTTGTGCAAAGGGTACTGTAATTTCTTAGTTATTGATTAAGAAAATCTTCTACTGAATAATATGGTCTTTCAGATAGGTAGGCTTTTGTCAGTTTACGGAATTTGGGGAAAGATGCTGCAGATTTAAGTTGTAGAGGGAGATGGTTGTAAAGTTTTTTTGCGGAATATAATATAGATTTCTTTACTAACTCAGAGGACGGGGTCGGCATATAGACGTCAAACGTAGAATTTCTCGTGAAGTAGTCATGATTAGGTCTTGGTGGAAAGACATGTAGATGTTTACGAATTAAGCAAACAGTTTCTAAAATATACAAAGATGGAAGGGTTAAAATTCTGTGATCTTTGAAGTAACTTCTGCAATGTGTTGTTCTTCTGAGGCCAAACAGATATCTAATTGCTGTTTTTTGTAATTTGAAAATAACATCGAATTGGGCAGCTGTACCAGAACCCCAAAAAGGAAGACCATAACGAAGATGTGACTCGAATAAAGAAAGATATGTTATTTTGGAAGATGCTAAATTGAGTTCATTCGAAACAGATCTTATAGCATAGCAAGCTGAGGATAGTTTCTTCCTTAACAAATCGATATGGTGGGACCATTTAAGGTTGCTGTCTAAAAAAATACCAAGAAATTTTACAGAATCAACGGCACTGATCCGGCTGTTACTAAGAGGTAAGGGTTGAAGGACTTCTTTATAAGACAATGCTACTGTTTTATCTAGGTTAAACGAGAGTAAATTAGAGTCAGACCAGGTTTTTATTGTAAGTAGATCAGAAGTTATAGTAGCATGAAGAGTTGCAATATTTGCATAATTCCGGGTTCAACCCGGAAGCCTGGTGAGTTTAATTTTAATAATAATTCTTTTATTGATATTGATTTTAGCTTTAAGTTTCATATACAGTGAGGACGTTTGAGTTTGCATAAATTCATTATTTCGATAATGGGCAAATTTGAAGAGAAATCCTCAGACACGCTGATTTTTATTTTTAATTTAGGACTTTTTGGCATATATATCATACTACTGACGTCATCCATATGGGCGTGATGACGTAATCGATGATTTTTTTAATGAGAGTAGGGGTTGTATGATAGCTCATTTGAAAGGTAATTGAGTTCTCTATTCAGCAATATAAATAAAAACCTAATTATTTATACATGGTCGTCAAAAATAAATATTTTATTTAAATTATTTGAGATAAAAAGAAGAATGTATATAATTTATTTAATGCAAAATACATTTTACTGCTGTCAGAAAACAGAAAATATTAATTTGGAAAATAAACATTGCTTTTCGCTTAAATTAAATGTTCAAACTGCTAAGAGGCAATTTTGAATTTAAGAACAAAATTTATTTATTAAATAAACATTTTTCCTGGTTTCGGACAACAGTAAAATGTATTTCAAAAAAAAAATAAATTACATACATTCTTCATTTTGTCTCAATTAATTTAATTAAAAAAAATTTTTTGGCCACCCTGTATAAATAATTATATTATTTTTTATATTACTGAATAGAGAATTAAATAACCTTTCAAATGAGCTATCACACAACCCCTACTCCTATTTAAAAAAATCATCGATTACATCATCACGTCCGGATGGATGACGTCACAGGATTTCACTTTAAATTTGCCAATTCTCGGAATAATGAATTTATGCAAACTCAAACGTCCTCACTGTATACATAAAATATGTGCATATACAAAATCGTTTACCGGACGCTGCCTTATTTTCTAACACTAAAATTTTGATCGTTGTTGATCAAAAAATGTTACAATTCTCATCTTATATTTTCTATAAAAGAAAAATGTCCGTCTATACTAAAATATTTTTATCGTCTTTTTATTGCTTGACATCATCTAAAGTGATATAACAGAAAACGTGGACAGCAACTGCTTTCGTTTCATCTAGAAAAATAAGACAATATGGTTTTCTCGGTTATTGATTTCCTTGAAACTTTGGCGAATTCGAAATTGGAACCCCTGTCGAGAGAATTTGTGAATAACAGAAACAACATGATATAAATTTGTTGGCGACAGAGGCTCGTGTAAAAAAACAAACCTTGATTATTTCGGTAGGATTTATGTAGTATATAAATCGAAATAAACCAAAATTGCAAAACAAATTTTTTTACTAAAATAAAGATGATCCAGAAAAACTGCTTTGCATTTATCCTTTTTTACCATCCTAATCTACTTGCCAGCGTTTACTAAAGGGTTTTAAGGGCTATGTACACGAGAGAGTAACTTGCGATAGCACTTCTGACAGCAACTTTCACTGACGTTTACATACAAGCCAATAATTGAAAAAATTTCTTGCTGCAATTGCTACACCAAGACAACTTTTTTCATACTTGCAGCATGTGATTGCGTGCCTGTTTACACGATATACATAGGTAGTGTTGTAAAATGTATTGTTACAAAAAAGAGTCGCAGCAGCTGCCATACTGCGTTTAAAAAAAATAAATAAAAAAGAGAAAATTCTATACTAAATTTACAATCAAGATGTAGTAGATATGAACAAACAAAGACACGTTAAATGCTACTAAGAGCACTCCCAAATCAAAATGCACAATGTATATACATTGTAGATCCTACATCATGATTTCCAAAGTTTATACATTGTAAATTATGATTCGCGATTGCTCCAAGTAGCATTTAACGTGTCTTTGTTTGTTCATATCTACTGCATCTTGATTGTAAATTTAGTATAGTAAAAGATTATGGGGGTTAAAGAGCAGATAGACCGGAGGCGAACTATTGGCTGTGAGTTTCGACGGTAGCGCTCTCTCGCGGTTTAAAACTTATATTATACTTTTCTGATAAAATTTATGTATGTGAAATATACAAAACGAGAAAAATAGATACTTATCTAGAAAGACACAAATTATGAACTGAAATATTATTGTAACCTGATTACTAAACGAATACACAGAATTAACAGTAAAATTAATTATATTTTTTTATTTAATTCATTATAATTTTAATATTTAATATATAAGTTCGTGCGACTGGATGACTGCTTACGCAAGAGACCATTGAGAAAAAGAATAAGTTTATATGAATTACTTAACATTTTAAAGGTTACCTCTGTTTATTTTTGTGTGCTTACTGCTTTGCTTATTAAAATTTGTATGAATTGTAATTTGTTTGAATTCTATCAAAATGGATATTAACCATTATACTGGATTCAAGTCTTATTTCCCATGATTTCCAATTTCAATCAGCAGCACCAAAAAAGGAAAGGATTTAGTTGATGCAGGACATGTACGCAATGTTTCCGAATATAATAACTGCATCCTTCTTCTTAAAGTTCCATCTCCTAGCGGAGGTTGGATATCATAATGGCTATGGTCACTTTGTTGGCTGCTGCTCTGAACAGTTGTAATGAACTACAGTTAAACCATTCTCTAAGGTTCCTCAGCCAGGAGATGCGTCTTCTTCCTATGCTTCTTTTTCCTTGGATCCTTCCTTGCATAATAACTCTCAGTAGCTCATATTTCTCTCCTCTGGTAATGTGATCCAAATATTCTAGTTTTCTTGTTTTTATACTGTTCATAATTTCTAACTCCTTATTTAAACGTCGTAGCACTTCAACATTGGTAATCCTTTGAACCCACTGAATTTTCAACATTCTTCTGTAACACCACATTTCGAACGCTACTATTTTTCTTATATGTTGCCTTTTCAATGTCCAAGCTTCCATTCCGTATAGTAATATAGAAAATATGTAGCATCTTAGAGCCCTCAATCTGAGAGGCAACTGAAGGTCTTTGTTTGTAAGCAGTGTCTTCATTTTTATAAATGCTTGCCTTGCAGTTTCAATTCGGACTTTAATTTCTTTGCTTTGGTCATTTTTGTCATCAACCCAGGTTCCCAGATATTTGTATGTCTTTACTTTTTCTATTTGGGTTTGCTCTAGTATTAACCTTTCATTTCCATGTTGTGTTTTTGAGACAATAATAAATTTAGTTTTTTTCTTGTTTATTTTCGAGTCCATATCGAATGCAATAATCGTTAATTATATTTAACAATTCTTGTAGCGACTCAAAGGTGTCTGCCATTATAACGGTGTCATCAGCGAATCTTATGTTATTTACTGTTCTTCCGTTTATAGAGATTCCATCACTTAGTTCCGCTATCGCTTCCTGAAATATGGCTTCACTGTACACGTTAAACAGTAGCGGCGACAGTACACAACCCTGTCTTACCCCTCTCTTTATATCAATATTCTCGAACTCTTGTTCGTCTATCATTATATTGGCCTTTTGATTCCAATACAGATTGATGATAATTCGTAAGTCTCGTCTGTCTATATCTCTGTTTTTCAATAATTCTATTAGTTTTTACAGTATAACAGTACTGTTATATTTAATATTTTTACATGAATCAATACAACAGCTGCAATATCTTGTTTTCTTTTTTGAAAAATCCATATTATCCGCCATTTCAGTTTATGAAGTTTATCAAATGCACAAAACAAAACTGCCAACTGCCACTAACACAGCGTTGCCACATTTTATTTAGAAAATCTACTGTAAGTTTAGCTTACTAAAATCTACTTATCAAAAACTAAAATATACTATAAAACTTTATTAATATATTTGTATATAATTTAGGACTTTTTATAATAAAAATAACAGCTGACTAACTAGAAATTTTTTGTATTTAGCTAATGCCTCGACAACTAATGGGCATTGCCATGATGATGGTACAGTGGATTTTACCAATTAGGTAGCTAGTGTTATGTGTAGTGTGTGTGTTGAGTAAGTGTCTTGTTACTTTGCAAAGTCGATGTCATTGTCTTTGCAGAGACGCTAATTGTATCCGAACGTCTGCGGTCCCTCCGGTGGGTACCGATCCCATAAGGATATAAACTATTTTCATTTATTAATTTATAATAAACGAAAAATGCTCTACCCTGGTGAGATTCGAACTCACGACCATTCGGACCTTTCGATCCAAAGGTAGGCGCTCTTACCACTGAGCCACAGAGGGAGTTTAACTAGAAATTAATATGACTGTTTTTAAACAAAAACCAAACTTTTTTATATTTTAACTGGGGAACAAAATGACCAACTATAATTAATTTTTATCAGTTTCATATTTAATATTTGTATATAATATTTTGTCAACCACTGATTTTAACATCTGCATGTCTGGATCACATTCTTCAAATAATTATTTTGCATTTTACATTAGAAACACGCAAACACAACATTTGTTGTTTTGCAAAGTTACATATATTATAATTAGGCCCGGTCTTTTCACCTCCGAATAAATATTTATTAGGAAGTTTATCCGGCAGATTACATGTAAATCTGTCAAATAAACCTCCAAATAACTTTTATTCGGAGGTGAAAAGACCGGGCCTTAGATATTTTAGTTTTCCATCGTTAGCTTCTAACAGGCTCACCGAATGCCAGAACTCTTCAATAACACCTGAAATAGGTACTGATTGCACTGCTACTTGAAATCTGCAAGTTTGTTACACCAGAATCCAGTTTCATTTCTGTTTAATATTCATCATCTACGTCCTGGGGCTAGATTCCGTGCACTGTAGATATCTACACTTCGCTTTCTATCGATGTCAATTGTCGTGAAAATATTTGAATTTTTAGCTTTAATTGAATTATTTTCTAGTTTTGCTGGTTGATGCTGAATTGACACTTAGTAAAACAAGAAAATATTTGAATTAAAACTAAAAATTCAAATATATTGACATTGACAGAAAGCGGTCGGCGGTGTTAGCGATTGTACACAGAATCCCACCCCTGAATCTTATTTTCGGTAATAACATTGAGAAATTGTAACAAAATGTCTGAAAATTAATTTAGAAATGAGGTAAATACTATTAAAAAGCAAATTTTATTAAAGAAAATGTTGAAATATACCAAAAATCTATTAAAAACTATTGCCTACTAGAATTTTTTTAAAAATATCAAAAATCTACCAAAAATGTAGAAATCTACTAAATGTGGCAACGCTGCACTAACAGCGCTGGCGAAAACCGTCAAATCCCCTCTCCTCTACCCGTAGCGCCCCATTTAAATATATGAGATAAATGCACAAAACTGCCACTAACAGCGCTGGCGAAAGCTGTCAAATCCCCTCTACCCATCGGCTCATGGCCAATTGATGCTGATGCAGTGTTAATATTTGAATTGAGAAGTCAGTGGCATCACAAATTCCTCGTCCGCCCCCAGAATTGAAAATGGGGTCTTTTAAGAAAGTAATAAATGCGACTTGTGTAACAAAAACTTATATGTGTTATAGCCCAGCAAATGAATAACGTGAAATACGGCGATAGCGTGTAATTTTCAGTGTCACCACCGAAGTGGTCAAGTCAATTCTTTTCAAGTTATTTGCGAGTGAAAATATTTATTGTTCAACAAAAAAAAACACGTTTTCAGGCGGTTTGTCGCAAATAAATCAAAAAATAAGTAAATAAAAGGCATTATATTTAATTTCGATACAGAGATCATTACCATCTTTCTATTCACCATTTCGAACTCTTTTGTTCTCGTCAGGAAAGCATATGCTTTCCTGACGAGAACAAAAGAGTTCGAAATGGTCCATAGAAAGATGGTAATGATCTCTGAATCGAAATTAAATATAATGCCTTTTATCCACCCACGGTTTTACTCACGTATCGAGTACTAGGAAGCAGATTTGTTGATCTTTACCTCGGTGAATTAATATGTTGTGGAGTGCAACTATGTAGACTCCCCATGTCTCTACATTCATCACCCTTTTCCTTGCAATTTTTAGAAGGATGGGGAATAGGTATAAGAGAGAATCTGCTTCCGAACCAAGAAATCCAAGGATTTTATTATTTTTAAGCATTTATTTGTTTAAAGATGAAGTCTTTTGGGTTTCGACAGTTTGTTTTCAAAAAATAAGTATTTAATCCTTGATAGGAGAAAATATTCTCAGTAAAAATGTAGCCTATAAAAAACTGAAAAAAAGTGAAGTCTATTGACCCAGTAAAAGCAAATTTGTAGGTCATGAAACATTGTTCGTATTCGTCAAATTCCAAATCGAACATTTCAACGTGAAATAACAAAAAAATGAAGCACTTTTCGGGGAAAGCTCATTAAAACTTTTTTAAAGTGTTTAAAAAAAGATTTATTTTCATTTTTTATAAATCTCTTCAGCATCAAAACTAATCGAGTTACGCTTAAAATAAATTTAACCCCTTTTTTGGTAAAAAAATGGTGAGAATTTCTCCCTATTTAGTACCCAAAATGAAACTAATCATTGCCGCTTTACAAATTACTTAACTTTTTTTTATATCACCTGTGAGTTTCACCGCTTCAAAATGCTTATTTTTGAAAGGGTCCTAGTTGAAAAGGCTTGAACGAGTCACTAATATCACGAGTGTATGCAAATTTTTAACAGACATATCTTAAACAATTTTTATCTTACAGAAAAAGAAAAAAAAACAAAATATTTATAAAAACAGAACCTACATTTATTTCTTTGTTCTTTGAAATTTTTCGTACAGAAACTTACAGATCATATATAAGCAATACATATTAGGTCTGGATCCCGCGTACGAAAAAAAAAGTTGATTAATAGCAAGCTGAAAATTTGTTAATAGCTTAAGGGTGTCTAGTCGGATAAACCTTGATATATGGGAACACTGGAACAGGGGCAGTTTTAATTGTGGAACAGGTTAAAAATTTGGAACGGTTAGACCACGAAAACGGCACATTTATTTTGTCCGACAGAATAGACTTAAACTCTCCGAACAGAGATTAAACTCTCATGCAAAAATCAGACTGCTATTTATCACCTGTCATAATTCCTGTCATTTGACATATTCTACATGTTCCACTCATTAAAACGCCCATTTGGTGATAAATAGCAGTCTGATTTTTTATTGAGAGTTTAATCTCTGTTCGGAGAGTTTAAGTCTGTTCTGTCGGACAAAATACTTGTGCCGTTTTCGTGGTCTGACCGTTCCAAATTTTTAACCTGTTTCACAATTAAAACTTCCCCTGTTCCAGTGTTTCCATATATCAAAGTTTGTCCAACTAGATACCCTTAAGCTATTAACAAATTTTCAGCTTGCTATTCTGCTATTCATCATCATCGGTGACCGCTGACAGCCCATGGAGGGCCATGGTCGCCCGTTGGGGTTTCTAGGCTCTAAAGTTTTACATCGTATGGAGGCCGGCCACACGCATAACTCCTCAAAAGTTCTAAACGTTATGTGTGTTTTGCTTGTTTGACTATAACTGCCCATGTTTTTCTTTCCTTTGCTTGTTTTTCCCATTCTCGTATTCCTAGGTCTTTCAAATCCTGATTAATTCCATCAATCCATCTCTTTCTAGGCCTACCTCTCGGTCTCTTCCCATTTAATTCTTTCCCAAGTACTTTTTTTGTATTTCTCTTATCATCCATCCTTTCTACGTGTCCTAACCAGCTCAGTCGTTTACTTCGTATTTATTTTATGATATTCGCTCTGTTAAACATTCTATTTAATTCGTGGTTCATTCTTATACGCCATTCTCCATTCTCCTGTATAGGTCCACATATTTTCCTTAAGATTTTTCTTTCCCATCTAAGAAGTTGTTCCTCTTGTTGACTAGTCAAAGTCCATGTTTCTGATGCATACATTACTACAGGTCTCATTACTGTTGTAGTCTCATTTTTACTTTTGAATTAATAGATACTGATTTTGACTTTATGACATTTTGTAGGCTGTAGAAGCATTTGTTCCCAAGTGAAATTCTTGCTGTTACCTCATCACTGTTTATTTCCTTCTGTTATTGTTGATCCTAAATATTTGAAACGGTCCACTCTTTCAAGTATTTGCCCTCACAGAGATATGTTGCTTTTCGTTTGAAATTTTTCCCATGTTGTTACCATGTACCTAATTTGTCTTTGAGACATTAACTTCTAGACCCATAGTCTGTGCCGCTTCTTTAAAATATGTTTAATTTTTTTCTAGGTCTTCTAATGTCTAGCTGATTATGTCTATATCATCTGCGTAGGCAACGACCTGATTGAGCTTTGTAAATATTGTACCATCCCTATCTATAGGAGTTTTTCTGATTACTTGTTCCAACGCAAGGTTAAAAAGTATTGTTGACAGTGCATCCCCTTGTGTTAGACCTTCATTAATGTTAAATTCATCGTACAGTTGACTTTGGATCCTTACTTTTGCTTTGGTGTTGGTTAGTTATAGTTTTACTAACCTGATTAGTTTCTTTGGCACATTTAACTCTTGCATTGCGCTATATAATTCCTTTCTAATTATTGAGTCATACGCTTGTTTGAAATCTACAAATAGTTGATGTAGTTCGGTATTCCGCTCGTAGAATTTTTCCAGCGTTTGCCTTACTGTAAATATTTGGTCTATAGTTGACCTGCCTTTCCTGAATCCTCCTTGATAATCCCCTGTTGTTTGTTCCATTATATTATTTAGTCTTCCTTCCAATATTTTGCTAAATATTTTGCATCCAACGTTTAGCAGTGATAATCCCCGGTGATTATTGCAATCTATCTTATCTCCCTTCTTATGTATAGTGCAATTTTCCATTGTTCCGGCATTATTTCTGTGGTCCATATTTCTAGTATTAACTTTAATATTTCACTCTGTATTCTATGTCCTACGTATTTTAACATTTCTACAGTTATTGTATCGCATCCTGGGGACTTGTTATTTTTCATTTTTTTTTTATTACGTCTTTTATTTCTGCTTTTCCGTCAACATGCGAAAACCTTGCAAAGTAGCGACGTGGAATGTTAGAAGTCTACATCAAGCTGGAAAAGTACATAATGCCGTTAATGAAATGGAAAGGCTGAATGTAGACATTTTAGGAATCAGCGATGTCCAATGGCCCGACTCAGGAAAGATGAAAATCAACAATAAAACAATATACTATTCAGGAAGTCAAGACGGTTCACACAGATATGGTGTCGGGATAATACTAAACACACACATGAATAAAGCTGTAGTAAATTTCATTCCATACTCCAACAGAATTATCCTCTTACAATTAAATCAGAATAAACCCAAATTAAACATAATACAAGTTTATGCTCCGACTGCGGACAAACCAGAGAGCGATATTGAAACTTTTTACGAAGACCTAGACAATATTTTAAAATCCATTAAAACGCAGGATGTTACAATTATAATGGGAGATTTTAACGCAAAGGTTGGAGACGAAAAAGTAGAAGAATGTACAGGAGGATATGGTCTGGGCAACAGAAAGGAAAGAGGTGACAGGCTTATCGAATTTTGCCAAAACAATAATTTTGTCATAACTAATACATTATTTAAAATGCCAAAGAGAAGACTATATACCTGGAAGTCACCAGTAGATCAAGAAGGGAGAATTGTAAGAAACCAAATAGATTATGTATTGATTAGACAAAGATACAAGAACGCAATTATATCTTCAAAAACCTATCCAGGTGCCGACATAGGATCAGATCACAATCCAGTAGTGACCAAAATTAGGCTCAAAATGAAAATAATAAAACGCAGAACAACAGATGTAAAAATCGATACAAGTAAACTAAGAAACCCACTCATAAAACAACGCCTGACAGATGAAATTAATAACCGTTTAATGAATGTTAAAGAACAAATCCAACAAAATACTGAAACAGAGACAAAATGGTTATTAATAAAGACAGAAAAAGATAAATGTCAAAAAGAAATTCTTACACCAACCAGATACAAAAAGAAACAATGGATGACTGAGGAAATCTTAGATTTAATGGAAGAAAGACGTCAGCATAAAAACAAAGATAATCAGATGTACAAAAATGTGGATAAACAAATAAAATCCAAAATTAAACAGGCTAAAGAACAGTGGTTAAAAGAACAATGCGCAGAAATAGAAGAACACCAGAAAAGACATGATAATTTTAACACACATAAAAAAATTAAGGAATTAACGCAGATCAACAGAAAAAGAAAACCGGGAATACTAAAAGATACAGATAGGAAACTTGTGTTGAGTACCAACGAAAAATTAAAGAGATGGACAGAATACATAAATGAATTGTTCAAAGACAATAGAACAGAGCAGATGGAAGTCGAAGTAGAAGATGATACGGTTTTGAAGATATTAAAAGAAGAAATTAAATCGGCATTAAAAAATATCAAAAATGGTAAAGCAGTAGGTCCAGACCAAATCCCAGTAGAAAGCTTAAAATGTATAAATGATGAAACCTTAGACATTATCGTAGACTTGTTTAACACAGTGTACAAAACAGGAAACATACCAAAACAATGGTTACTCTCAACCTTTTGTGCTATCCCTAAAAATACAAACGCTAAAGATTGCAGTGAATACAGAACAATATCATTAATAAGTCACATTCTTAAATTATTCTTGAAAATAATACATGGTCGTATAAACA
This sequence comes from Diabrotica virgifera virgifera, assembly GCF_917563875.1. NCBI lineage: Eukaryota > Metazoa > Arthropoda > Insecta > Coleoptera > Chrysomelidae > Diabrotica > Diabrotica virgifera. The sequence continues at coordinate 55,682,462 of NC_065446.1, forward strand.
AAAAACTAGAAGAAGGAATAGATGATAGTCAGTTTGGGTTCAGAAACGGACTAGGAACCAGAGAGGCGTTATTTGCTTTTAATGTGTTAGCTCAAAGACGCATGGACATGAATGTGGATATGCATGTTTGTTACGTTGATTTTGAGAAGGCTTTTGACAAAGTAAGACATGAAAAATTACTCCAAATTCTAAAGACAAAAAACATAGACAAAAGGGACTTACGAACAATAACAAACCTTTACTGGAATCAAAGAGCACAAATTGTAATAGATAACGAACCCAGTCCAGAAATTGAAATCAGGAGAGGAGTTCGGCAGGGATGTATTATGTCTCCATTACTCTTTAATGCATATAATGAAGCCATTTTTGAAGAAGCATTGCTATCTCAAAGTGAAGGAATAATAATTAACGGAAGATCTATTAACAACATAAGCATAGCTTATGTCTACTTCAGCCTCTCCTACTAATCTTAGCTTTTCTATTTCGTAACGTTGATTTTGTTTATTCAACAGTTCTTTAAAATGTTCTCTCCACCGATTTAGCACTCCTTTTTCGTCTGCTATTTGTCTTTGCATAATTTTGTTCTCGGTTGGAAACCTTTTTTTATCAAGATTTATTTCTTTATAGAATAGTTTTATTTCATGTTTTTGTTCATGTTCTTCTAGCCTTTCAATCTTTTCTTTATTGTGTTTCCTCTTTTTAAATCTTAGATGTTTTCTTAATTGTCGTATTCTTGTAGTATATTCCTCTTTTGTTTCTTCCGTACTGTTGTTCAGCATTTTAAGCCTAGCTTGTTTTTTTTTTGTTTCATTAGTCTGGCAATCTTTGTCATACCATCTTTTTTGGCTAGGTTCTTTGCTTTCCCCCACTACTTTTTTGCAGCTGTTATCACTGCTTCTTTTAAAACCCCCCATTTATTTCCGATATTTCTGACCTGATTTTCATTTACTTGATTACATTGTTCAATTATATTCTCTATTTTTGTTTCTTATCTTGCTCTCTTTTCCTCATTAGAGGCCAATATATCTGAAGCGTATTTGATCTTTTTTTCACCTCTCTCTGCTTTCTTGGCGGTAATTTTTTGTTTATATTTAATTAGCACAAGGTGGTGATCGGAGCTGCTGTTTCTCCCTCTATGACTTCTCACATCTGAAATGTCTGAAGCATGTCTTGCTTCTATTAAGACATGGTCGATCTGGTTTCTTGTTTTCATATCTGCGGAAACCCATGTTTCTTTGTGGATATTTTTATGTGAAAATTTTGTACTCCTTATCACCATTTTTTTGTCTGTTGCAAAATCTATGATTCTTTGCCCGTTATCGTTACTTATTTCGTGCAGGCTATGTATACCTATTGTTCCCTGATATATTTCCTCTCTTCCTATTTTTGCGTTTAAATCTCCTAAAATTATTTTAAGGCTATAATTGTTTATATTCGACACTTCTTGGTCTAATCTGGCATAAAAATTTTCTTTTTCTTCTGCTTCTCTGTCCTCCGTAGGTGCATGCACATTAATGAAATTAATATCAAAGAACTTGCCTTTCATTTTCAAAATAGCTATCTTTTCATTAATGTTAGTAAAGCTTTTTACCTCATGCTTGTATCTTTCACTTATTATGAAGCCCATCCCACCTTGTCTACCTCTTGAATTACCATGACATATTAGATATTTTCAATATTCCCAGATGTTTTCGTTCTTCCATCTCATTTCCTCCAACGCTAAAATATCTATTTTGTAGATTTTTATTTGTTCAATAAGGTTTTGTAGTTCCTCTATTTCTCCTAATGTTCTTATATTCCATTCAGCTTGCTATTAATCAACTTTTTTTTCATACGCGGGATCCAGACCTATATATAAAGTAAATGGTAAACCGCTAACGATTAATTTTATTAGGGGTACCAAATAGGGGGAGATATTCCCGATTTTTTTACTAAAAAAAGGGGATCACCTTTATTTTGAGCGTAACTCGCTTAGATTTGATGTTACTTTTATATAAAAAAAAAATAAAAATAAAGCCTTTTTTAAAAATTAAAAAAAAATTAATGAATTTTCCCCGAAAACTGCTTTATTTTTTGGTTATTTCACGTTAAAATATTCGATTTTGAATTGGACGAATACGACCAATTTTTCATGAGCTACAAATTTGTTTTGACTTTGTCGATAGACTTCATGAATACACCATTTTTTGATAAGCTACATTTTTGCTAAAAATTTAGATAATATTTAATTCGATAAAATAATTATTTTTTGAGTTATTTGCGAAATCCACCTGAAAACGTGGTTTTCTTCTTGAAAAATAAACAATTTTACTCGCAAATAACTCGAAAAGTGTTACCTTTTCGAGTAACTTAGATAAAGAAACTCTATAAAACAAAAGCTGCTTATTACTCTATTCATCCATTTCTGGGCTGATTAAACATATATTTTTCTCCCCCCCCCCCAAGTAAAAGCAAATCCGTCGTGACGCTGATAATTACACTTCAAAACAGTTATTTACTGGGCAATTAGTGTATTCCACTATTTATAACAACTTACATTCTCCATCTCTATTTTTATAGAATAAAATAGAACAAAAATTAATAAATTATTACAGTATTCCATAGTACTATTCTATGAGCTGAACTTTCTTCGTGCACTACTATCAGCGAATATATCTACAATTTTATTAATACACATCTATCTGATATTATTTCACAAAAAAAAAACTATTTAGAAATCCGAAAACTGATACGTTTATTTATATTTCAGAGATGAATTGATTTTAAATATTGCGAATTTCTAGTACGGGTCATATGCGTCCGTTTTGGGTAGGTCAAAGGTTATTTTATCGTATAACATTTTTGTCTTTAATTTTTAAGCATTTTTGACTCTATATTATTAAGTTATTCTAGCACTAAAATTTACTCTTGCTTTAAGTTGGTAAAATACACCGTTTTTTGAAAATTATTTTCAATTTTTATTCAAATTCAAAAAACGAAAAATTTTCAAATCGATTTTTCTAGAAAACCGTGTATCCTGCCTACTTAAATCAAGAGTAATTTTTAGTACTAGCTCACAATTTAGTACTAGTACTACCTCACAATTTATTAATAATCCAGTGTTAAAAATGTTCAAAAGTTAAAGACAAAAAAGGTATGTGATAGAAAAATAACCGTTGGTCTACCCAAAATGGACGCCTATGATCGGTACTAGAAATTGGTAATGGATGGAATCGATTTATCTCTGGAAGATAAATACACGCACCGATTTTAGTTTTTCTAAATTGAAGCGTTCTGGAGGTATTTAAGAAAAACTAATTACAAGATGCCATTTTCAAAGGGCTCTAGCTCCCTTAGGAAGCATTTTCGGACTAGGAGAATTGAGCTAAATTGTCTTCAAATTATCTGAAGAATCTTCTGTCTTCGTTTGTCGGTAGCGTTTCTGAACACCCTGTATACGTCATCTTAAAGGCACTTAAAAATAAAACACTCGGTAGAGCATTTTAACAGTTTATTATGAGGATACTATTCCTTGACAGATATATTTGGCAAAAATAAATTCAGTAAGTACCTACCTACCTAACTTGAAAGTAAAGTAAATACTTAACTTTTTATTGTTGGTTGAAAGTGAATTATTATTTTTAAATTATTGATTCTATTATTTTTTAAATACAATCATAACAAATAAAATACACTGTATTTTATTTTCTTTTTCATTTCTATGTACAGTTTTTTTTACCCGAGGTAATATTATTCTTCTCTATTTTTTTTTAAATGACAATAATGTTCTACCAATGTTCATTTCATCGAGTAGGCTTTAGTAATGTTAGCATGGGAACTAAAACAAAACCTGCCCTCCGTGTTACCTGTCACAATTACTGTTGCGACGTAAAGTATTGTCAACAAAAATAGATGATATTTTGCATGTGCCATATTACATTGAATACCAAAACGGTATCCAGAAAGAAAGCAACGAGAGAAGAGAATTTTTAAAAAACTTGATTCTGTATGCAGGATTGATGTTTTGTAAAACCACATCGTCATTATGAAAAAAATATGAAGCGAGAGTTGAAAAAACTTTGGGTTGTACAGGGTGTCCCGAAAAGAATGGTTATAAATTATACCACAGATTCTGGGGTCAAAAATAGGTTTATTGAACTTAACTTATCTATATACAATAGTGCACACAAAAAAGTTACGGGGTGCTTAAGTTAAAAATTTAAATATTTTTTTAACATTGCTTTAAAACAGTTTAACGTTAACTTATGGAAATTTATACGAAATACTAGTAGAGAACAACCAATAAATTGGAAACAGTGGCATTCAATTATTTTTATTTATTACGGATTTTCAGACAGGATCAACACCCCTTTCACTTCCAATGTTTTTAGAGTTATAATTTAACAAAATATGGAACGCCACTAGACTTAAACGTCTATTCTTAACCTTTTGTCTCTCTTTGTATTTCTTTGTAAATATTTTAGTATGGAAGATACAGCCACCCTTTGAAATGTCAATTTCAATATTGAATATTTAAACTACATTTTCACAAATAATATTAAAAACGTCTGTATTATGGTAGGGGAGCAAAGTATGCTAAATGTGCAGTCACTCAAGCGCTTTGGGGACCTATTGGGTTGTGAAGATTAGGTCCTAAAACCAAAAAAGTTTAAGTAAAGTTTTCCATTTTAGTGGGCGCTTGCCATTTTTTAATTTAATTTTCCATTTCCAACAATCGTTTTTTTCCGATTATAACGCCATCTATCCATAATTCGAAAAAATATTTCGAATAAAAGTTACTTACTTTTACGTAAGGAATCCAAATCTGCAATTAAAAATGAGGGTTCCTATTTAAGATTTTAAAGTAACCCCCCACCCCAACTCCGTGAGGGGTCGTGTTTAATGCCATTCGATAGATTTTTCAAAAATATTGAATAAGTGTATTTTACAGTTATTCGATCTGATGTTGATTTCGCGAAATATCGTGGGATTCGTATTTAAAATATTAAATTTACCCCCCACCCCTCTCCGTGGGAAGTCGTGTTTGGCATCATTCGATAGATTTTTAAAAAATATTGAGCACATATTTTTTAGGTTTTCGATCTGTCATGAATATTTCGCGAAATATTCGCTTTTTTCTTGTGAAACTTTGGGACTCGCCCATTTCCTTACGCCCAGCTTAAATCGTCAGATTTTTGAAATATAAACTATTTTGCATGTACTTAACTTACCTTATCTTAATCTGACAATTTCGAGTTTTTTAAGGATAGATTTTTTTTCGGGCCCCCTTTAACGAACTCCCCTGTGTTAAGAGCCAATATATGGTAGAGTTACATCTACAGGGTACCAGGTTTCTCCACATATGATAATCTGACGCGTTCGAGTAACTGCAAAAATCCCCGCTTGGGCTCCCCTACCGTCACTAAATTACAATTATAAACAAACAGGATATTTGCCTTAACACAACAAGTGTTCAATATGACCTCCTCGTTCCTGTATACAAGTTCTACATCTTTTCAGCAAGAGATACCGAATATTTTAAAAAATTAAATATTTTTGTCGAAATTTGATGGGGTGATGACTTGAAGAGCCAATCCGGTCCCAGATGGATGAACTTAGCTCAGGACAGAGAGAAATGGAGACAATAAGGGGAGGCCTACTTCCTAAAATAGATAACATGGGCTACATAGATTGATATATAGATATAATCATTCTCAAAAAAGATTACGAATCAAAATTCTGGGAAGCTGTATAACCTAAAAGAAGTAAAAATGTATACCATTTTTCTTCAGTTGTAATGCGAAGGCAAAACTGTCTTATTTTTCACTTAGTACAGAGAGCGCAAACCAGCACTCTAAATAGACGATTTTCGCCTCTTGTTGGAGGCATCATCAGAGACGCGTAGCTTTGCGCTGTTCTCTGCCCCAAGTGACAAACCTCCCAAAGTTGTCCTCGCAAAGCAATTGACGTTATGGAGTAGGTGCCTAGCGACATCTGCTAAATAAAAGTCAAAGTTTTTCAACCTAATAAAAATGTTAAAAATATTTCTAAAAGATATTTAATTGAAAAACTTATTGGACCATTTTCCTGGTGACACATCCATGGCTTCTAAAAATTGCAAGCCATATGGATGCTTCAGTTAAGACAAGAGACAATTCTAAAAGTTGCAATTCACAACCCCGTCTACAGCTTGGTAAATTTCAACGAAAAATGGACCTAGTTATTCTATGGGAGTAATACTAATAGAAACATAAAAATGTAAACCATTTTTCCCAGTTGCAATGCGAAGGCAAAACTGTCTTATTTTTCACTTACTACAGAGAGCGCAAACGAGCACTCTAAATTGACGATTTTCGCCTCGTGTTGGAGGCATCATCTGAGAGGCGTAGGTTTGATGTTCTCTGCCTTAAGTGACAAACCTCCGAAAGTTGTGCTCGCACTGCAACTGACGTTATGGAGTAGGTACCTAGCGACATCTGCTTAAGGAAAATCAATGTTTTTCAACCTAATAAAAATATTAAAAATATTTCTAAAAGATATTTAATTGAAAAACTTATTGGACCATTTTCCTGGTGACACATCCATGGCTTCTAAAAATTGCAAGCCATATGGATGCTTCAGTTAAGACAAGAGACAATTCTAAAAGTTGCAATTCACAACCCCGTCTACAGCTTGGTAAATTTCAACGAAAAATGGACCTAGTTATTCTATGGGAGTAATACTAATAGAAACATAAAAATGTAAACCATTTTTCCCAGTTGCAATGCGAAGGCAAAACTGTCTTATTTTTCACTTACTACAGAGAGCGCAAACGAGCACTCTAAATTGACGATTTTCGCCTCGTGTTGGAGGCATCATCTGAGAGGCGTAGGTTTGATGTTCTCTGCCTTAAGTGACAAACCTCCGAAAGTTGTGCTCGCACTGCAACTGACGTTATGGAGTAGGTACCTAGCGACATCTGCTTAAGGAAAATCAATGTTTTTCAACCTAATAAAAATATTAAAAATATTTCTAAAAGATATTTAATTGAAAAACTTATTGGACCATTTTCCCTAGTTACTCTATAGGAGTAATACTAATGGTAAAATAAAAATGTATACCATTTTTATTCAGTTGCAGTGCGAAGGCAAAACTGTCTTATTTTTCACTTAGTGCAGAGATCGCAAACCAACATTCTAAATCGGCGATTTTAAAAATATTTTTAATATTTTCATTAAGTTGAAAAACTTCCGTCCCTCGCAGTCCTTATTACTCTATTTGTTGTCATTTGGATTAGTCGTTCCATTCTACTGTTCTGCTTGTGACATATTTTTATTTAAAAGTTTTTTTACAAACCCAGTACTAATATTAAAAAAGTAAATAAAATCAACACCTCATAATATTCAACACGTCAAAAATACTTTTAATTAGGTTTCAATAATGTAACCTACGTAGATACTATATTTCATGCATTAAAACTGAAAAAATCAAATGCATTAATAATAAGGGTTTTAATATAAAAAAACATAAAAAATACTCACCACCAGCATATAAATATCAAACAAGATGGCAGTCAAAAGGAAACACTCTAATCCCGCTCTCTTCTGTTTGACACTGAAACTCTGATAAAGTTTCTCTAAGGATGGGTCCGTGAACGTGTTAAACAGGTAACAGGTTTCCTTCATTTTCCCAGACGATTTCTGGTCCTCCATCTTGGTGGCAATTTCCGGTGTATTATATCGTATAAAATCCAAGGCAAAGTATCGGATTTTCAGTTAGAACTAGAGAGTTTTTGATGCACATTATTTTAGTTTTGTTTTGTATCGAGGCTAGAATTAAACCAAGAAGTTTGCTTTGATTCGAAGCCAGGGTGACGTGCACAAGTTTATGTATGTTAATTTGAGATAAAGCTTATTAAAACGGTAATATAATAGTATAATGATTTTGAATATATAATATACACTGACCCGCAAAAGTAACCGGACACATGAAATTCCATAATTTTCTCCTTTTAGTTTTTTCTTGAATTGCCCTTTATATTTAAATATATTTTTCTACAACCGTGTTAAAAATGCAATTTTTAGCACTCCATACGATCGTTGAAAATGCTACTTTAAGGCATTAGTGCTTTAAAATATTTTTAAGGCACTGCAATTTGTATTGACCGTATAGGCAATTTTGATCTAATGTATAAAAAATATAAAAATGGAATGTCAGTCAAGTTTAAGTAAAGGTTTTTGTAGATATTGTTCTGTAATTACGTTTGTAGAAAAAATATTGTATGATATGCGTGTTAAAAAGTACATTTTTAAGGCACTTATGTAAATTGCAGAACTCGCTATCGCTCATTCTGCAAACTTTCACATGCGTGCCTTGTGTACTTTTAACACTTATAGACTAGTAAAATAAAATTACACTACATGTAAATCAAAATGTAAATTCGTACAAGTTGAAACAAATTTTATATCAAATTTTAGGTAGGTACAAAAGATATTTTCAAGAAAGTATCCAAATCATATAAGGGGATCATTATTTAAATAATTAAAAAGGGGTCATTTTTGCAAAAAAATTACTTCTTTAACTGCTGAGGTTATTCAGTTACTAATGAAGGTCTATAGGATTGTTTTCTGCAAAGCTGAAGGGTAAATCTTTCACACAAGATTTACTAAATTAAATTTGACCCCCTATTTATTGAAATAATTATACATAAAACTTTAAAAACAAATTTGCAAAAAATTATTTTTAGCGTTTTAAATAAGCACTATAAAATATATTATTTTACAAGAAAATTTGCTCTATGTTATCAGTATTAAATAAAAAAAAATTGGTCGAAAAATATTTAATATTTTTTGAGATATTGAATTTGTTTATTAAATGTTACTCTATTTTCAAATGCAAAAAACGCGGTTGTTGCCAAAGAAATATTCACCCGTATTAAATCTTATTATTTTTATTTTTATGTATATTTTCTATAAATGTATTGATAAATTCAAATTTTAATTAAACTTCCCCCTAAAATGGCATTTGAAAATTATTCAAATTTGTTTATAATTTGTTTTTTTAATAACGTCGCAAGGCATAAATATTTTGCCGTTTCGATAATTCGGTTGCTGGGAATTTTTTAATAATTATCAAAATTTTTTCTTCTTTTTTCCTCTTCTTTTTTTTTCTTGGAGTTACATTACTACGGGCCCTTTTAGGGTTAAGTTTCATTAAGAATGTCGAATCTCTAAGTTTTAGATTTTAGACCTAAAAATATTAAGATTGGTCTAAAATCACTTAAATAAAATGTGGCTACTTACTGAGTTACAGGGTGTTTTATTTAAAAATTTAACAATTATTTTTACCAAGTACTTTCAAACTATTTGACGTATCCTTATCATACTTGGTAGAAAGTGTGGGTACTATACAGTCTACTAAATTGTGATAAATAAAAGTTTCTAGCTACTGCCAGAGGCGTACGACAGGGAATAGTTAACGATTGACCCTTCCCAAATTCTACGCCACTAAGGGGATTAACATTTTAGCAAAATTTTTCGATTCTCTAATACTTTATATGTAAATAATATACTCTTTACTGGTAACGATTAGGTCATTAGTTTTCGAGATATTGGACGTTAAAAATAAAACAGCATAGTTATTTTGATTCATTCATTCATTCATTTTAAACTTCCAATATCTCTCAAACTGATGACTTTATCGATACCAATAAAGCTATTTACATAAAAAGTATCGGAGAATCGAAAAATTACGCTAAAATAGTAATTCACTCAGTGGCGTAGAATTTGTAAAAGTCAATAATTCACTATCCCCTGTCGTACGCCTCTGGCACGAGCTAGAAACGTTTATTAATCACAATTTAGTAGGGTGTATAATAGCCACACTTTCTGCCAAGTATGATAAGGATACGTCAAATAGTTTTAAAGTAGTTGGTAAAAATAATTTTTAAATAAAACACCCTGTAACTCAGTAAGTAGCCACATTTTATTTAAGAGATTTTAGTTAAATCTTAATATTTTTAGGTCTAGAATCTACATCTCAGAGATTCGACATTCTTAATAAAATTTTACATTAAAAGGGCCCGTAGTAATATAACTCCAAGAAAAAAAAGAAGAAGAAAAAACGACAAAAAAAATTTTGTTAATTAGTAAAAAATTCTCAGGAACCCAATTATTCAAACGGCATTTCAAAATACTCAATCCCCGCGACGTTATTAAAAAAAACAAATTATAAACAAATTTGAATAGTTTTCAAATGCCATTTTAGGGGGCAGTTTAATTGAAATTTGAATTTATCAATACATTTATCGAAAATATACATAAAAATAAAAATAATGGGATCTTAAGCAGGTGAATATTTCTTTGGCAACAACCACGTTTTTGCAATTGAAAATATAGTAACATTTAATAAACAAATTCAATATCTCAAAAAATATTAAATATTTTTCGACCAATTTATTTTTAATTAATACTGGTAACATAGCGCAACTTACACCGTAAAATAAGATATTTTAAAGTGCTTATTTAAAACGCTAAAAATATTTTTTTGCAAATTTGTTTTTAAAGTTTTATATACAATTAGTTAAATAAATAGGGGGTCGAATTTAATTTAGTAAGTCTTATGTGAAAGATTTACCATTCAACTTTGCAGAAAAAATCTCATAGACCTTCATTAATAAGTGAATTACCTCAGCAGTTAAAAAAGTATATTTTTTGCAAAAATGACCCCTTTTTAATTATTTAAACAATGATCCCCTTGTATGATTTGGATACTTTCTTGAAAATATTTTTTGTACCCACCTAAAATTTGATATAAAATTTGTTTTAACCTGTACGAATTTACATTTTGACTTTTTTTTATTTTATTAAGCTATTATATCATTAATAACTATTATCATCATATAAATTACTTTTATCCATTCGATTGTTATTTTAACCAGTTCATATTTTAAATTCCCCACGTATATTCATTTATCGCCCTTTTTCCTTGCATATTGTAGAAGGATGGTGTAGGTAGGTACAGGTGAAGATTAAAATTTGTTTACGACCTTTGAGATTTTTAAATCTTTTTACTCTGGGCTAATTAGCAAAATTCATGGAAAAGTTATTTACCAGCAATTTTATTGCTGGAATCGAATTATAACATCCTATATATTAATAATATAGGTACGCAAAGTCCGCAGATAGTGTGCTACTTTTTTTATAAACAAAATGGCGCCGACAAATCGTATTTTTTTCAATTATTGCTCTATAACTCCGAAGATTTTAACTTTACAACAAAAACACTCAAATAAAAATTCACCGCAATTAAATTCTGCATACAGATATGTTTTTCACGATTTGCTCCGACGAAAATTTTACTCGGAAAATGCGGGTTTTCCTAACAAAAACTATAATTTTCAAATAAAGTTTTAGGTAAGTAATTATTAATCAATAATTAAATATCTTAGTGACATCAAAGATTTCTTAGTATAGATTGTAATTCCAGAAGCCGGTGGAAATGAAACGAATATTTTAGCAACAATTCAATTGTTAATTAACAATTTACGATCGCAATAATAACCAAAATAATCATGATACATTGATCAAATTTATAAAGATTATAAAGATGAGATGCTTGTTTAATATTTTATCGACAAAATATAAATTTTTCTTTTTTTTGCATAATCTTTAAATTTTGAGAAAAAAAATAGTTATAATACGTTGGTCTAATTAGTAAAGTACAAAGAAAGTTTATTTACCAGCAATTTTATTGCTTTAATCGAATTATAAGATCCTATATATTATTAATATAGATATGCAAAGTCCACAGATAGTGTGCTACTTTTTTTGTAAACAAAATGGCGCCGACAAATCGTATTTTTTTCAATTATTGCTCTATAACTCCGAAGATTTTAACTTTACACCAAAAATACTCAAATAAAAATTCACCCCAATTTAATTCTACATAGAGGCATGTTTTTCCCGATTTGCTCCGACGAAAATTTTCCTCGGAAAATGTGGGTTTTCCCAACAAAATCTCGAATTTTCAAATAAATTTTTTGGGCCAGTTATTATTTATCAATAATTATATAGCTTGGTGAAATGAAAGATTTCTTGGTATAGAGTATAAATTCAGAAGCCGGTTAAAATGAAACGAATATTTTAGCAACAATTCAATTGTTAATTAACAATTTACAGTCGCAATAATAACCAAAATAATCACGAGACATTGATCAAACTTAGAAAGATTATAAAGGTGTGATGCCTATTTAATATTTTGTCGACAAAATATAAATTTTTAATTTTTTTGCATAATCTTTAAATGTTTAAAAAAAATTGTTATAAACAAATTAACATTTCTTAGAAATTGTTTATTATATTCTAATTTTAAAAAATACTTAAAATGCGTATTTCATAGGTCTTGAAAATGAATGCTTTAAAAAAATTTTCCAACCATTTACAAAAAAGTTAGGAAACAGCAAAATAAATATATGATATCTCCATTGTTTATAATTTGTTTTAATTGTTTCAAAGCTTAAAAGTGAGTCTATGGTACAATCTAATTACTCACAATGAATGTCAAAAATTAGTGCAATGGTTATATTTTAATCAAAGATTAAAAATACTTTTTTTTGTAATTTTTAGCGCGAAATTAGGCTTGATACAGAACCGGAGATAAAATGTTCACTCGAAGCGACTGACACGCTTAAACTCGCGCGAGTTGTGTATGTGCGTGGGTAGCTACGGTACTGTATTATTCTACTTTCGCGCGTGTAAATTACAAAAAAATATATTTATAATCTCTAATTAAAATATAACCATTAAGCTGATAATCGATATTGTTTTATAAATAATTAGCTTGTACTTTAAACTCACTTCTACGCTTTGAACGAATTAAAAAAAAATTATTAACACCGTAGTAATCGTATGTTTACTTTGCTGTTTCATAACTTTTTTGCAAATGGTTGCAAAAAAGTTTTAAAGCATTCATTTTCAAGATATTTGAAATGCGCATTTTAAGTATTTTTTAAAATTATAATATAATAAAAACTTTCTGAGAAACGTTAATTTTTTTATAACTTTTTTTTTAACATTTAAAGATTATGCAAAAAAATACAAAATTTAAATTTTGTCGACAAAATGTTAAATAGGCATCTCATCTTTATAAGATTTCAAAGTTTGATCAGTGTATAATAATTATTTTGGTTATTATTGCGACCGTAAATTATTAATTAACAATTGAATTGTTGCTTAAATATTCATCTAATTTTCACCAGCTTCTGGAACTATAATCTAAACCAAGAATGCTTTTAAGTCACCAAATTATGTAATTATTGGTAAATAATTACTTATCTAAAACTTTATTTGAAAACTAAAGATTTTGTTGGGAAAACCCGCATTTTCCGAGGAAAGTTTTCGTCTGAGCAGATCGGGAAAAACACTTCTCTATGCAGAATTTAATCACGGTGAATTTTTATTTGAGTGTTTTTGTTGTAAAGTTAAAATCTTCGGAGTTCTAGAGCAATAATTGAAAAAAACACGATTTTCGAGCGCTATTTTGTTTATAAAAAAAGTAGCACACTATCTGAGGACTTTGCATACCTATATTATTAATATATAGGATCTTATAATTCGATTCCAGCAGTTAAATTGCTGGTAAATAACTTTTCCCAAAAATGGCCAATTCTCCGATAATCAGCCCAGACTATTTTAGATTATCGCTATTAGCAATGTAAGACTTTACAGATGTTGGTATTCAGTTATTACCATTGCCTCCTAGAAGTCCAGACTTTAACCTGATAGAAAATTTTGGGAAATTTGACAGACAACTTGAGAAGGTAGTTAAGCAAATCTATGGCGAGTTTGAAACTGTGGCAGCGTTAGAACAAGCGCTAATAAATTATTGGGAACAAATACCGCAAAACGAGATTGCAGCTTTGATCCAGTCTATGCCAAATAGATTACTCGATTTTACTATTCATATTTTATGATTTTGATTTGAAAAATATCTACTACGGAATTAAAAAAACTATAAAAAAGGGTTCAAGGCAGGTTTTGTTTATATTCGATTCAGAGTTGGACTACCATCTCCATATAGCAACTATTTCAGCATCCTTATGCATCATCAGTGAAGATTATGCAGTCACAACTCTGAAGGGAATATAAACATTCTGCCTCTTTTAAGGCAAAACATCGCGATGCAATGAACCCACCTTTTGAGACGCAAATCAGCGACATCTCTCGTATTACGAGGAAAACAACGAAAAGCCCCAGATACAAAGTTTACTACTTTTTAAACAATTAGAATAATTGAAATAAAAATATAATAAACAATATTTTAAATCTAAGGCTTTTCGTTAATAAACTGCTTTCTGGCTGCATCCCATATCTCCGGATTTTACAATATATAATCACGTAGAGACGACGAAAATAGGAGAAAGCAAATAGAGGACACTTAGGCCACGCATTTACCTTCTCTTCGTCTAGGAAAAGGACCGAAAGACAGTTTCTAAATACTCAAAAACTGAGTAAAATGAAAAAGATAAAAAAGGGTTCAAGGCAGGTTTTGTTTATATTCGATTCAGAGTTGGACTACCATCTCCATATAGCAACTATTTCAGCATCCTTATACATCATCAGTGAAGATTATGCAGTCACAACTCTGAAGGGAATATAAACATTCTGCCTCTTTTAAGGCAAAACATCGCGATGCAATGAACCCACCTTTTGAGACGCAAATCAGCGACATCTCTCATATTACGAGGAAAACAACGAAAAGCCCCAGATACAAAGTTTACTACTTTTTAAACAATTAGAATAATTGAAATAAAAATATAATAAACAATATTTTAAATCTAAGACTTTTCGTTAATAAACTGCTTTCTGGCTGCAAAAAAAACTATTTGTTGTTACATTAATCATTACTTTGGATTGATTTTATTTTATGGTTTGTTATTGAACATACAATAAAAATAATTTATTGAAATAGTAGTTTTTCTAATACGTTTAATTTCACTTAAAATAAACTTAGTGTCCAGTTATTTTTGCGGGTCAGTGTATGTCTTTACGAAAAAAAACGACCATTATCTGACTAAATGTAGTTATTAATTTGTATCTTATTATTTTAGTGTATTTTTTACTAGAGAAGCAATAATAATAAAACAATATTTTGCGCCATAAATATTGTAATGAAGTTAATTTGTGACTTGTATTGTTGTTAAAAAAGTGAATGTTTATAACAAAAATGGCAATTAATTGCAGTTGAGGTGTTTAAAATCTAGATTTTAAATAAATTAAATAAATTTCTAAAGCAGACAATTTTAACAAAGTGAAAAATAATTGTATTTAAGAGGAAACAGTAGCGATCAACAGGTAGCAAAAACGCGTTCCAAGATTGCGGCTGTAATTTTGAATATTTTTTCGAGATATTTGGCACACGTATTCGTAATATAATAAACAATGGCGGTACAGAGCCCAATTTGAAAAATATATTAGTATGTGGAAATTACTCTGTAATTAAATACAATATTAAAAAAAACGAGCCTGTACGGCCATTAAGAAGTACAAAAAAATACACTTTCTTCAAATAAACTTTTTTATCCGATGCCTAGATTTTGTGTCATTTTGGAACTACTAAAATTTTTTATTTCATTAGTAGTTCCAAAATGACACAAAATCTAAGCATCGGATAAAAAAGTTTATTTGAAGAAAGTGTATTTTTTTGTTCTTCTTAATGGCGGTACAGGCTCGTTTTTTTAATATTGTATTTAATTAGAGAGTAATTTCCACATATTAATATATTTTTCAAATTAGGCTCTGTACCGCCATTGTTTATTATATTACGAATAAGTGTGCCAAATATCTCGAAAAAATATTCAAAATTACAGCCGCAATCTTGGAACGCGTTTTCGCTACCTGTTGATCGCTACTGTTTCACCGTAAGTTATGTACTTACAAATATATAATAAAAATATTGTGATATACAATAATTTAAAATAAGAAAGATAATTTAAAAATACGCAGATTCGGGTAAAAATATGAAAAATCACTTAATTTTATTCGAGAAAAAAACCGTTTTATTGCCAGGTGTTATGAATCTCTAGAAATTTCTAAAAATTAATAATAAACATCTAAATTAGAAGTACTGCTAGTACGACGTCAATTTTGGAAAAAGTATAGTTCTCTTAGTTTATTTATACGTATTGACACAGAGCAAATACTTTGTAGAATACTGATAAATACCCTAAGGCACTTAACTTAACTTGATTTAGATTGCGACATGAGTCTCTTTTCCTTTGAGATAATACAGTGAAAGTAAGTTGCTTGTGCCTATACAAGTCTCTACTTAAGTTCCCCATGTCATCTTATATAACTGTTACTCGTAAAACCTAGATACAAGAGGGATGAACATTATTTCCAATCACTATTATGATCAAAGAGCCACAGTACAAATAGATGTAAAGAAAAAAGAATGTGTGTGTACTTTGTACGCACGTAAGAAGTTATACTTGTATAATAATATAATTTCAACGAAATAAATATACCTACTTAACAGTTACAATACAAAAAATTAACAATAATTACCAAAAATGAACCAAAACTTAAAATGCCAAATATTAAAAAAAAAAAAGAAAAAAATATGAATCGTCCGGGATTTGAACCCGCAATCTCGCGATTTTTTTATCTCTGGTCCAATGCTCTACCAACAAGGCCATCAAGCCGCATGCTACTTACCTTTCAGATATACATAATTATACATCACGGTGACAAGTGAAATATAAAAATAGATGTTTTATTATTTTACGCCCAAGGAAGACAAATCCAAAGACACAAAATTATAATAAAAAACCTTTTAAACCACCTTTTTCAAATTGCGCAAGTTGTATTATTAATATTCATTATTAATATTCATAATAAATGAAATATAAATATTTTGACGTTTCACAATTTGACAATTCACTTTTAACTGCAGTGCCTTAAAATTTTTATAGCACTAGTGCCTTAAAGTAGCATTTTTAACGCTCCTATGGAGTCCTAAAAATTGCATTTTTAACACGTTTTTAGAAAAATATATTTAAAAACACTAATATATTCTTTCCACACCTTTTCTGGACTGATACATACATAAATTAAAACATTTTGAATTATAACTTCAAAAATATAATATGAAAACTATTTAAAAAGGCAGTATAACTATTAACTAACCTTTGTTGTTTCTCTTCCCACAAATTTTAACACGCAACAACCATACATAACCAAACCGTCAACCGTCCAATCCACAGCTGCGCTACAGCTGCCATATTGGATAATTATTGACATGTCATTTGAACATCCAATCAGAACAAAGTTATAATGCGCATGCGCCGGGATCGTAAGTTTTAACATATAAAAATTTACCCTCATATCGCGCGTAAACAAGTATAACTTTAAAAATAAAGGTAAAATTTCGTCAGGGTTGTTGCCCCTCGCCAATCCTTTTTAACATATACTCGAAGGATATTTGGAATAAAGCCTTAGATGTTCATAATTTAGGCGAGGCAATAAAGCACTGAACCTCCGAAAAAAACGAGGAAGAGGAAGAAGAAGAAGGAGAAAAGCTTAAAAGTATTGATTTTTCGAACAAAATCTATAGAATATTTTTTGCTTACAATGTAATTTTCTATCGATTATCGGGGTTATTTTTGATTTAAAAGTTTCATACGACCTCCAGTTATGGTAAATTGTACCCCAAGAGTAAACGGCTGGTTATTAATTTATATAAACTAAAAGGGAAGTTCCCTAGGTTGGCTATATACCATATAGTTAAAAAACTCTAACAAGAAGTAAAACCACTTCTATGTAAATTGGTATATTTATTAAAACTTAAAAAATCCCAATGGATTGAATAAAATATGTCCAATTCAGAACGTTTTCAGACCTATCGGTCCATCATCAGTGAATCTACAATAAAACAGTCAATGTCACTTCAAACAGTTCCTTACACACTTGTGACACTTTATAGTCAAAGTTGGCCTAAGATGGTTGATTGAGGTTTTGGTAGGGTTTCATCATGTTCCCATAGGCTATATCCTTTAACATTGGCATTTAGCCTGTTTAATATTATTTTTAAATAATGTAAATTGAATTTTAAATTCAACCATTGTTTGGTTCTGGGGCTATTTAGCAAGTATGCACGTAAGTAATCTAACCACACTTTTTTAGCTTTTTAAAAATTTCAACAATCTTTCAATTCTAATAGTGGGATTACTTATTTTATTGTAGATTAACTGATGATGGACTGATAGGTCTGAAAACGTTCTGAATTGGACATATTTTATTCAATCCATTGGGATTTAAGTTTTAATAAATATACCAATTTACATAGAAGTGGTTTTACTTCTTGTTAGAGTTTTTTATTAATTTATATATTTCATTTATTACGGACCAATTACCTGTCTGGTTTAGTAGAAGACCATACTCTTCACTGGCTTGCACAATTACATTAACAAGCGCCCGTAGGTGTTGAAACAATTCGAATATCATTACTGTATCGTCTGCACATCTCAGATTTTTAATTGGGTTTCCGTTAATTTTAACTTCATAATTAGGCAAGGCAACAAAGCACTAAAGTCGGCCTTACCTCCGAAAAAAAAACGACAAGACGGATCGTAATAATTATTTTTGCATTCGATTCGTGAATGCGCCAGGAAACTTTGTGACCCCTAGCCATAAGATAATATTGAAGAATGTATCTAATTTATTTAACTCAAAATACATTTTACTGCTGTCAGACAATAAAAAAAATGTTTATATGCAACATTATCGTTGCTTTTCCTTTAAATTATTTGTTAAAACTGCCAAGAGGCATGTGGGAGGTTGTTTGGCATTTAATTTAAGCGAAAATCAATGTTTATTTAAAAAATAAATTTTTTTTCCTATTGTCTGGCAGCAGTAAAATGTAATTTGAGTTAAATAAATTACATATACTCGTATTCTTCTTCTTACGGCAATTAAATTTAATTTTACTCAAAAATATTTTTTTACCACCCTGAATAAATAGTGGTGTTTGTGTTTATATTGCTGAATAGAGAATTGAACAACATTTTTCAAATGAGCTACCACACGACCCCTATTCCCATTTAAGAATATCATCGATTACGTCATCATGCCTAGATAGATGATGTCACTAATATAATATATATGTCAAAAAATCATAATTTAAAAATAAAAATCGTCTAGGTTTCGGGATTTATCTTAAATATCGTCCATTTTAGAGAAAATGAATTTATTCTATAATTTAGCCCCTCTCTGTAATATGTAATATATTCGTAGATTAGTTTGTGACACCGCAAAGACAAATCATTTCTCTATATTATAATACCAACTATGGTTAAGTAATTAATAAACTGCACATATTATCGATCTGTCAGTATTAATCGGACTATTGAATAATAGAGTTGGTCACTGACATGTTGGCAGTGACTTACAAAGGATCAGATTAGTACACACGACATGATGATTAATTCGGTATATGTATTCGTCGTTAGCAGATAGAAAATAGCAGTTAGGGATTTTAATTTTGCATACTACTATCGTTTAAGGTATGATGAGAGTTATCTGAATTTTAGTAATTTTTGATCATAGAGAAAGGAATTTAAGTAATACAACATGCAACTGATTTAAACATTTAAACTTATGTTATTTATGGAGTGAATGTAATTAAGTGTTGGTATATTAGTATGATAGTCATTAACGATAATTTGGAAAAGTGTATAATTATGTATGTGTTACATATTATTATATACATAGTCACCCGTATATACAGAGGGGACCAAAAGTCTTTAAACGCCTAATTACCTCTTTAATAGATATATGGTGGACGTGGTGTTGTATTTACTCTTATATCGAATTGGTTAGCAGTAATACACTTATTGAACCATCAGTACTCTATTCGACATCAAATGCAGTTATTAATACATGGGATCGTACTCAGCTGATGACGTTATTCAACATATATTACGCTAGGTGGCATATATCAGGCAATCCCAAATCTAGTGAATCATCAAATCTTTTCGCGTCTCACACAAATGTTTGTATATATTTTATTCCGGTAGGTGTGTGTGAGTGCGTGTTGACGGAAACAATTATATAAAATAATATTAATTAAAACGCAACCAATTGTCAATAATACACTTATTTATTTTTGGTAAAAAAAGTGTTTTGCTTATACATCTCGTAAGAGGGTTTGTTATTGTTCGGCCCAGCAAGTGACCGATGCCTGCTGGGGTGTAGTAACCGACTGAGTGGCTGAAAGAAACCACAGACGCTAATCTCTTTGTGTTTTTACCATCTGACCAGAAGGGCAATAAATTATTTAGATCTGGCGTTTAAAAGTTGAAACATTTCTGCAGTTTTAGGAAACGTTTTCGAATGCATGTCCAAAGTGAGTTATTGACATAAGGTCTGATAAGGTAATTAATTTATGGGGAATTCAGTTTGTTAAACTGAACACACCAAAAACATACGATTAAGGATACATTTCGTTTCGTAAAACCGTGCCCTTCTTAGCATCTGGTTTGTATTTTACATGTGAATTTATCTGACCCATATTATTTCGTTTTGAGAAAAGTTATTAAAAATTAAGAAAATAAAATTAGCAAAAATAGTAATTAAAGCGTACCGCTATAATTTTTACTTTAAGAAAGCATTTGACAGGGTCACATTAAAGGACGTTATCTATGTGTTATACTCGAGAGAGGTACCCCCAGAAATAATTAAAACGATCGAAAACATCTACCAGAAAAACACAATAAAAGTAAAAGTGGAAGATGAACTAACTGACCCAATTGAAGCCGGCAATGGGATAAGACAGGGGGATTCCTTGAGTCCTTTATTGTTCAACCTGATCATGGACCAAATAATAAAAAAAGTAAGAACTAAAAAGGATACCAAATAGGAGAAAAACAACTTAAAATAATCTGCTATGCGGACGATGAAATACTAATCTCTCAAAGTGAAGATGATTTACAACGTATGCTGCACCAACTCAACATAATCACCAGAAAATTTAACATGTTAATTTCCTCAAAAAAGACAAAATGCATGGTTATAACAGCAGATCCAATAAGATGTAAATTGGAGCTGGAAGGTCAGATAATAGAAAAAGTGATGGAGTTTAAATGCCTAGGCATCACACTATCTAGCTACGGAAGGCTCGAATCAGAAGTGGAAGATCAAGCGAATAGAGCAAACAGAGCCGCAGGTTGCGTGAATGACACAATATGGAGAAATAAAAATATTGGAAAAGAAATGAAAGGCAGAATTTACAAAACAGTCATCAGACCAATAATGACATATGCGGGAGAAACACGACCCGACACAGAGAGGACAAAAAGATTGCTCGAAACAGCGGAGATGAAAACCCTTCGAAAAATCGATGGTAAGACTCTATGGGACAGAGCTAGAAGTACAGATTTACGACGGAGATGCAAGGTGGATAACATTAATAACTGGGTAAGAAACAGAAGAATAGAATGGAATGACCACATAAGCAGAATGGCAACAAATAGGGTAGTCAGGACAGCGAGAGACGGTTCCCCAATAGAAAGACGATCAGTGGGAAGACCACGAAAACGATGGAACAACAACTTACTAGAGGCACATTGAAAAAACAGACAGTCATGTTTATACAAAAAGAAGAAGAAAAAGAAGAAGAAGAAGAAGAAGAAGACATTTTTACTTTCATTTCTATGTTAGGTTTAGGTATAATAAAATAATATGTTTACTGCTTACTTGGCAGAAGTCACCGTGTCATCAAAATGTGTGTGCCTTACATTCGCGCAAGCAACTGATCATCTGTTTGTTATTTAACATTCTATAAACGATATCGTAATTAATTATTTCGTATTTTAAAAGGATTTTGGGATTACCTAAAATAGTGTTAAGATATTCTACAGATGGTGTGAATTATACAAAAACAGGGATACACCTATTTTACAATATGAAGATTTGAAATTTGATGTTTGTAACGTTGCCAGATTTACCATTTTTTTTATATCATTAGCCAATTTGGCTTTTTAAGTACAACACCCTGTATGTTAAACCTTTATCCCGCATATGAAAAAAAAAGTTGAATAATAGCAAGCTGAGAATTTGTTAATAGCTTAAGGGTGTCTAGTCGGATAAACTTTGATATATGGGAACACTGGAACAGGGGCAGTTTTAATTGTGGAACAGGTTAAAAATTTGGAAAGGTCAGACCACGAAAACGGCACATTTATTTTGTCCGGCAGAATAGACTTAAACTCTCCGAACAGAGATTAAACTCTCATGCAAAAATCAGACTGCTATTTATCGCCTGTCATAATTCCTGTCATTTGACATATTCTACATGTTCCACTCAATAAAACGCGCATTTGGTGATAAATAGCAGTCTGACTTTTGCATGAGAGTTTAATCTCTGTTCGGAGAGTTAGGGTCTGTTCTGTCGGACAAAATACATGTGCCGTTTTCGTGGTCTGACCGTTCCAAATTTTTAACCTGTTCCACAATTAAAAGTTCCCCTGTTCCAGTGTTCCCATATATTAAAGTTTGACCGACTAGACACCCTTAAGCTATTAACAAATTTTCAGCTTGCTATTAATCAACTTTTTTTTCATACGCGAGATCCAGACCTATAATGGTTAGTTTTTAAATTTTTAAATGCGATCCAGTATTTTATTTTATTTATTTAAAAAAACATTTTAACCTTTAAATTGTATTTACATACCTGTTTATTTAGTTGATTAAGTGCGCCTATGGTTTATATTTTAATTTCTTCCTTGGCATCATTTCAGTTTTTTCTTTGTCACTTTTGTCGGACTAAGTACATGATATGATACGAACACATAAATAACCTGAAATTACAGGAGTCTCTTGTGAATATCAGATGTAAGCATTCATTTATAGTCTTTGAAAATTTATTACCATGGTTTATTCCATTCCATGAAGGAGTCGTTGTATTTTATAAACAATCAATGTGGCGATATGACAGCTCAGCTTTATTTTAATTTAATGAACGACATTAGGATGAACATGTCACTAGGAAGTATGTTCTGGAAAAAAGGTTCTAAAACTAATTTCTTGCGGAATGCCTAATCGATATATTGTGTTTGTATGGAGTTAAACCACAGTTATTGGTTGTAAGAAAAAATACATTTTTAACCAACTAATGTTTAAACGTTTCGAATTCCAGCCGGAAGTCGTTCTCAAAAAAGAGAACTTAAAAAAATATGAGATGAAAGCTTAAGTAGTTTCAAAATTCGCAGTTCCATCTTGATTTTGTATGGAAAAAAATAAGTTTAAAATATCCATAAACAAATTAATATACCGTTGCGTTTCGGGATATATTTATAGACTTGATAAATGTCTGAAATTTAACCTTCGAAGCACACATTGTTTATTTCTTTCTGAAGCCAGCCACAGGCTGAATCTTTTTTATTCGAAAGGATGTAATTATGATGCTATAATATTACAGTAAAAAGTTTTCCCAAAGTTTAATACGGTAACTTGCTTGTTATAAACGAATGAACAAATACTCTGGGCTAATTAGCAAAATACAAGAAAAAGTTATTTACCAGCAATTTTATTGCTGGAATCGAATCTTATGATCCTATATATTAATAATATAGTTATGCAAAGTCTGCAGATAGTGGGCTACTTTTTTTATAAACAAAATGGGGCCCCAAATAATGTTTTTTTTTAATTATTGCTCTATAATTCCAAAAATTTTACCTTTACACCAAAACACCCTAATAAAAATCCACCGTAGGTAATTAAATTCTGCATAGAGACATGTTTTTCCCGATTTACTTCGACAAAAAATTTCCTCGGAAAATGCGGGTTTTTCCAACAAAATGTTTAATTTTTAGTCTTAAAGTAATTATTATTGATCAATAGTCAAATAACTTGGTGACATAAAAGCCCTTTTGAGATAGATTATATTTCCAGAATCCGATGGAAATTGAATTAACAATTTAGCAAGAATTAAATTGTTAATAAAATTTTACGATCGCTGTAATAACCATAATAATTAAGATACATAAGAATGACGATGATTTTTGTATAAAAAGGCACTATACCTATCTAATTTACTTTACGGAATTGAAATTGGACTATCTAAGCGGCTTAAGGAAAATTTTAAAATTATAAACACTTTTTTGGCTTATAAACCAACAGAATGTCTCGGCAAATGTTAAATTAAATTAAATTAAATTAAATTGTGAGAACGGTATTGGATAGAACGCGGCAGAACGATTCTTTTAAGAGAAAAAACGTTTAATTGCGAAGAGTGGTTCCTGAGATACAACCGGTCAAGGTTGATCAGCATGTACAGCGAAGATATACACAACAGGATGATAATTTTCGAAACATGATCTTTTTATTTTGGTACTCTTTCTCCACAAAAAACTATGAATTTCACTCACTACGAGTGAAAAATACCACAAATACCAAAATTTCAATCCAAAGTCAGGTTGAAGAAAATGGAATCTCAAAGTTCAAAATCGGTATATGTTAAAAAAATGCATTTCTTAGCTTCCCATTGAGCAATTTTCTTCATTATAACAAAACAAAATCAACTTTGACATTCAAAAATGCGTTAGTTAGATGGCTCTACTCAAGCTACTTGGGAACAAAAAAAATGAAGAAAACTGCTCCATGGGAAACCGATAAAATGCATTTTTTTAACGTATACCGATTTTGAACTTTGACATTCCATTTTGTCCAACCTAATTTTTGAATGGAATTTTGGTATTTTTGACATTTTTCACTCGTAATAACGATCGCTTTTATTATTATAATATATGTTATCAATCTTTTAAAAATATGGCAATTTGTGTGTAGAAATAAAAAAGTGATGTTTCGAAAATTAACATCCCATTGTTTATATCTTCGCCGTGCATGCTGGTCAACTTTGACCGGTTGAATCTCGGTAACGACTCATCGTAATTAAACGTTTTTCTCTTAAAAGAAGCGTTCTGCCGCGTTCTTTCCAATACTGTTCTCATAATTTAATTTAACATTTGCCGAGATATCTTATGTGTTTATAATTTTAAAATATTCCCGAGGCCACTTAGATAGTACTAATAGCCCTGCAGGTTTCTGGTATCACCTTTCCCAGTATTTGTGGAGATGACTTTCTGTTAAGTGAAGCCTTCTTTGAGTTTTCCTTAGTCTACAATAAGAATCTCAATCTTTATATTATTTGCATTTACAGATCACCTGACTCTTCCGTGGGACTATTTTTTCAGAACCTCCTAAATTTGTTAGATGACCTACCCCATAAAAGTAGAAAAATTTTATGCGGGGACTTTAACGTTGATTATGCTGCCGCTTGTGCTACACAAATATCCTTGATCAACATATTTGAATCGTATGGTCTAACAGTGCACGTTGATTCTCCTACAAGGATTACAAAAACTTCATCTATGGTTTGTTCAACAGTAAATGGTTGGGTTTAATTAATACCACTATAAACATCCTGGGTTAACCGATAATAGTATAAAAGGCCCGGTTTCAGGTAAAATTTAAATATGTTATCTGGTAAAATTTGTCAATTTTCATTTATTAATGTTGATTTAGGTAATTGCGTACAATCCAAACTCATTATAAATTCATTAATACAGATAAGGCCTATATTGACGAAACTGTACCGCTAAAATGGTTTTTCGAATTCGATGGTAGTGCGCGACGGGGTTGCTGATCACCTTTTAAGTGGTTTTCAGGTATTTATATAATAAGTTTATGGAACTGAACACCAAAGAGTATTAAAATACGATTTCTTGATAAAATTTGTTTGTCTTTATGTATCATGGGAAGTGTTAATAGTTCAGAGAAATAAGGAAAAATATAGCCTGTTGGTGACACAACCCCCTCCAGGCCGAAACCAAATTTTTTGAGTAGTGTGGACATCTATAATAATGACCTATATGTTTCCTGCAGCCGATTTTGATGATATACATAGTTATAAACAATTGAAGATCAAAAAACGCTAAATTTTCGCTTTTTTCGTTTATTGCCAAATGGCTAAGCATTTTAAACAAATTTGAAAGTAAGAAACTCATAAACCATATAAAAAACTTCAATATGGCTTCCGTTGAATATGTCTATCCTTATTGGTTGCTTAGAAAATTTCAAAATAAATCATAAATTTTGAGTTTTTATAAATATTCATAACTTATGTAAAAATAAACTTAGAATCTTCTTATTACACGGAATGCTGGGACTTCTGGTGCTTAAATTACACACTAAATTTCATAACAATTGGTCAAATAGTTTAAAAGTTATTTAATTTGTTTATCCCAAATTAATTTTTTTTGTAACACTATAAGTCAGAAAATGATAAAGTTACAGTAATACTTTGGATAGTTTATGAAAGAAGAAGATTTCTACTAATAACTTAATTAAACAAGAATGACAAAAAATAATTCTAAGTATGGCAAAATTATTTTGCAAGAACATGTCGATTTTTTGCTTATAAACAATTAGAATAACTTTTTAACCAATAACCGTAGGAAAATTATTTTTCACATTTAGAAAGACTGAATTTTTATACAAATTTTAAAAAAGAAGAAATTGTCCTAGGACAATTAGGGACGAAGTTGCCGCCCCCCATTTTTTAATTCACAGCAGCTTTCTTTATAACAATTACGAAATCAAATCAGTCACATTGGAAATAACATACTTCAGAGTTTTAATGTACCAAATATAAAAAATATATACTTTCAAACAAATCGTCCACAAAGCTTCAAAATGTGACCCTTAAAATCGGCCGGCCTCGAAAGTTGGGAGATCGATGAGAAGGGGGAAGGAAATGTTAACTGTATCTCTTGTTCTCGCCTATGAATTTCGACGTTTCTTTTTTTAATTTGTATGTACTTTTTGCGTACAGTACGAGTATGCATTATTTAAATAAATTAATTGTTATATACACCATCAAATTTGTTTAAACAATTTTTTTTTCAATTTTTTTTAATAATATTTGAAGTAATTTTAATCACAAAACATACATATTTATGAATAATATAATAATACATAGTTTTTTATTAAACTTAGTAATAATTTAAAGTATGAAAGAACAAATTATCCCATTCGATTGTTTCTAAAAATAGTATTGGTCTATGGAAATCAGAAAATCTCAAATAAACTAGGTTTTATTTTTTTAGTAAAAATGCTATTAGATGAATGAAAAAC
Source organism: Diabrotica virgifera virgifera (assembly GCF_917563875.1). Taxonomy (NCBI): domain Eukaryota; kingdom Metazoa; phylum Arthropoda; class Insecta; order Coleoptera; family Chrysomelidae; genus Diabrotica; species Diabrotica virgifera. Next base: position 55,709,611 of record NC_065446.1, read on the forward strand.
TGAAGTTACAGAACCACCAAAAAAGAGATAAACGTATTTGATTGGGGTTGGAAATTAAGCTAAGAACCGTTAGTGCCGATCCGATCAACAGATCTTCTTTATATCAGATATTTTATTAAAATAAACTATCTGCTCTTGCAAAACTGGTTGCACCGAGTACTTGTTAGTACAGAGATATAAATAGTTTATGGACTTCGATTATCAAAACCTCAATCTTTCTCTATTATCTATTTTGGAGTTTCTTTTTTTAATCTGCATGTACTCTTTGCGTATGTTACGGATATGTTTTTTGTTAATAAAGTGGTTATTTAATTAACTATGTAAATTGTGTAAACAATTTTTGGAAATTCTTTTACGATATTTTTAGGATGACTTTGTTGGCAATTATAGGAGTGGATCATATGCACTTGACTTTACAAAAACTTATAATAAATGGGTAACTGATAATTGTTACGTTTTTCATAAAAATACAAGTATTCCTAGATAAACCTCCTTTAATTTTATTTTAATAGTCTTGCTATCATACCAAAATGTGTTTTTTTGCAATCTTAAAATTATAACTTTCAATGTTGTAAGATACAATTATTACAATATTGTAGAAAATTTCTGAAAATAATTTTGTTCTTTTTATCCTCTCTCTAATTTTGTTACATTTCATTTTTCGTTTATCTAGTAGCATGTTTATCAAGAAATAAATCCTAGTTTATTTGAGATTTTTTATTTTCAATTTAATATTATAAGCCAATTTTAGATTTAGGAATAATTGAATAGGATTAGTAATATAATAATTACAGGGTGTAACAAAAATACAGGTCATAAATTTAATCGCATATTCTGGGACCAAAAATAGTTCGATTGAACCTAACTTACCTTAGTATAAATATGCACATAAAAAAAGTTACAGCCCTTTGAATTTACAAAATGAAAATCGATTTTGTCCAATATATAGAAGAGATTTTTTAATGAAAATAGACATGTGGTATTTTTATGGCAGGAGCATCTTACAAAAAAATTATAGTAAAATTTTGACACCCCATAAAAATTTTATGGGGGTTTTGTTCCTTTAAACCCCCCCAAACTTTTGTGTTCGTTCCAATTAAATTATTAATGTGGTACTATTAGTTAAACAAAATGTTTTTAAAACTTTTTTGCCTCTTAGTACTTTTTCGAAAAGTCAGTTTTTATTGAGATATTTTAAATATTCGTCAAATCCACCACATATTTGTATAATATGGTTAATTACGATTATGAAAACTTGGTAATCGTATGAAAATTTATTATTTATAATTTACAATTTTAGGCATATTTTGAACCATATTAAAAAAGAAGCCACATCTTGATAAGAGGTGCCTTATCGAAAAAATACTAAGAGACAAAAAAGTTTTAGAAACATTGTGTTTAACTAATGGTGCCGCAGTAATAGTTCAATTGGAACGTACACAAACATTTGGGGGGTGTAAAGCAACAAACCCCCATAAAATTTTTATGTAAACATATTAAAAAAGAAGCCGCAACTCGATAAAAACTGCCTTATCGAAAAAATATTAAGAGGCAAAAAAGTTTTAAAAACAGTGAGTTTAACTAATGGTACCACAATAATAATTTAATTGGGTTGTACACAAAAGTTTGGTGGGTTTAAGGGAACAAAACCCCCATAAAATTTTTATGGGATGCAAAAATTTCACTATAATTTTTCTTTAAGATGTTCCTGTCATAAGAATGATACATGCCCATTTTCAATAAAAAATCTCTAATAGTTTTCGATATATTGGAAAAAATCGATTTTCATTTTGTAACTTCAAAGGGCTATAACTTTTTTATGTGTAATTTGTATTAAGGTAAGTTAGGACCAATCGATCTATTTTTGGTCCCAGAATATGTGATTTAATTTATGACCTGTATTTTTGTTACGCCCTGTATAACTAATATGTACGTTGTACAATAAAAGTTACATCAAATATTATTAAAAAAATTGAAAAAGAATTGTTTAAACAAATTTGATGGTGTATATAACAATCAGTTTATTTAAATAGTATAACAGTTTAAAAGCATATTCGTAATGTACGTAAAAAGTACATACAAATTAAAAAAAGAAACAACGAAATAAATAATCGAGAACCAGAGATACAGTTAACAGCTCCTTCCCCCCTCTCATCGCTATCCCAAGTTTCAACGCCGGCCGATTTTAAGGGCCACATTTTTAAGCATTGTGGACGATTTCCTTAAAGGAAATCTTTTGTATACTTGGTACGTTAAAACTTTGAAGTATGTTCTTTCAAATGTGGCTAATTTTATTTCTTAATTGTTATAAACAAAGCTGCCGTGAATTAAAAAAAGAAGGGGGCTAACTTTGTCCCTAATTGTCGTAGGACAATTGTTTTTCTTTCTAAATGTGTGTAAAAATTTAGTCTTTCTAAATATGGAAAAATAATTTTTCTACGGGTAACGGTTAAAAAGTTATTCTAATTGTTTATAAGCAAAAAATCGACATGTTTTTGCAAAATAATTTTACACTATTTATAACTATTTTTTGTCATTTTTTTTAAATTAAGTTAATAGCATAAATCTTCTTCTTTCATAAACTGTCGAAAGTATTACTGTAACCTCATCGTGTTCTGACTTATAGTGTTGCAAAAAAAATTAATTTGGGATAAACAAATTAAATAACTTTTAAACTATTTGACCAATTGCTTTGAAATTTAAAATATAATTTAAGCACCAGAATTCTCAGCATTTCGTGTAATAAGAAAGTTATAACTTCATTTTTACATAAGTTATGAACATTTATAAAATCTCAAAATTTATGATTTATTCTGCAATTTTCTAAGCAACAAATAAGGATAGACATATGCAGCGAACGCCATATTGAAGTTTTTTATATGATTTATCAGTTTCTTACTCTCAAATTTATTTAAAATGCTTCACTTTTTAGTAATAGACGAAAAAAGCGAAAATTTAGAGTTTTTTGATCTTCATTTGTTTATAGATATGTATATCATCAAAATCGGCTGCAGGAAACATATAGGTTATTAATATAGACGTCCTTACTACTCAAAAAATTTGGTTTCGGCCTGGAGGGGGATGTGTCACGAGAAAAATCTTATTTCTCTGGACTATAAGTAGTATTACGCATTTTATTCATTACGTTTTCTATCATTATATGGCTTCCGTGGGATAATAATAATGGGGCTTATTATAAATAAGCCGGGAAAGCCTGGGATAATAATAATTCCGGTAAAGAAGAAACATTTATCTGTAGATGCAAAGCAAATTGTAAAAACTATATACAGTACCTTACTTAAAAGAGGACTTGACACAACTTCCGCGACGAGTAAAATATGCGATTTGACGAAAATACCTCTGACCACAGTAAAAAGAATTACATCAAACCCCATAGAAACAAGAAAAAAAGTAAAGGTTTCAGTTCCACCAAATGTATGGACGAAGCCGATAAGGACTTGATACGTCGAAAAGTCTATACCATGTATGAAGAGCAACGCATACCTACATTAAGAGCTCTGAAGCAACGGCTCAATGTTGACGAAACCCAAATAAGCTGTAGCCTCACCAGCTTATGGAAAATTTTGAAAAGTATGGGCTTTCGATATCGGATAATTGACAAAAGACAAGTAATTATGGAATCTCATAGATTACAAAAATGGCGTTATGAGTATATAACTTCGATAAGAAAATTCCGTTCCGAAAATCATCCGATAATTTACCTCGACGAGACATGGTTTGACACACATTCAACGCGACCTAAAGGATTTGCCGATCCCTCCGGTAAATGTAAGACAAAAGCTCCGTCAAGTAAAGGGAAAAGAATAACGATTTTACATGCTGGATCAGAAAATGGTTGGGTTCCAAATGCCCTGTGGCTTTCTGCAAAGGACATTAAAGACTCCTACGTCGACTACCATGAAGATACAACGGCAGAACTTTTTGAAGAATGGTTCAAAAATACTCTTATGCCAAATATTCCTCAAAATATCGTGATAGTAATGGATAATGCAAGCTATCATAGTCGCCAACCAAGTAAGGCTCCAAACTCTAATAATACTAAATTAGAAATTCAAAATTACATGGAGACTACTGATATGTATTTTGAAGAATGTTTACCAAACAAGAGCTTTTAGAAGTTTTAAAGGCATTTTCTATAAAAAAAAAAGTATATGTTTGTGATACATTGGCAGAGGAAATGGGACATACAGTGCTGCGGCTTCCACCCTATTATTGTATGTTTAATCCCATAGAACATATGTGGCACGAATGGAAGTCTAACGTGGGGTCACAAAATATGTCTCCAACGTTAAGTAATACTGTTGTAGAGTTAATAAGAAAATGTGTCAATGATATTCTTCCAAGTAGTTGGAGAAATTCAGTCCGACACGTAATAGGTAAAGAAAATTCATATCTTTGTGTACATCATAATATAATTAAACCGATCGTAATTAATTTAGATGAGGATAGCGATAGCGAAACAGAACTGTGTGTGGAGTGATACTGTCATCAAATCTACAAATGTTGTTGTGAAAACAACAGTTATTTACATTAATTTGCTTTTATAAAAATATCTCTCTGTAAATCTGTTGGGACAATCTGTATTGTGTTTAAAATATTTAATTCTCTGAAAAACTTGAGTGTAGCGTTGTGTGTTTCATAAAATATACATCTGCATTTTTTATAGTTTCGGGGTAAAAGCAGGTCATTTTGCCAAAGAAGTGTAACATGTGTTTGGCCCTTTTCAGGGCGAATGGTGTAAACTAAACTATCAAAGATAATAGTGCAGAGATTTTGAATAGAATTTCAGCAGTCTCTTTCTGATGTCAGAGATGAACACTTTGTTCGCTTGTGCGTCTCTTTTCGCCGTAAAAATACTCTCTCCGCAATAATTAATAGATTAAAAAGACTCTTACTCTCTCTCGTTCGCTATTAAGACTATAATTTATCGTTAAGCCGCTTATTTGTCAAAATCGTTGTTGTTAATAAATGTTTTGTTCGCCGAATACCCTTATTTATCGCTAATACACAACCCTTTCTATCGTATTAATTAGCACCCTTAAAACCAGACCAAATTAAATCTTAGAACCAGTTCTCCTAAAAGTTCACTATTTTGTTTATATCGAAGGACGGGACATACGGGTGTGGTCCTAAAATATTCACCTATGTCCAATTAGGCAAAAGGTAATAATTAAACCATTTTTGCCACGGTGGGGTGAGATTGAATAAAAACTCACACCATTTGATGGTCTACATCGACCCGGATTTTTGGTTGGTTTTCGCGTTTGTGCCGCTTTTTCGGACATTTTTGTGTGTAATACCTCTACAAGACTTGTTAGTTCGCGTCGCGATAAACTCTAAGTAAAAGAAAGTGAAGTTATTGTGTGTGGTTAGTAGCTGCCACCTGTTGCTTTATCAATTGGACTAATTTGGTGAGATTTTTCCATTTTTTAAAACTTTTATTGCTGATCCAAGGTAAACTCTGCTCAAAGACATTTTACGGTCAAAAACACTTTTGTAGACATTTAACGTAGACGCTGTATCTCTCTGTGAAACTTAGACTCTTATTCTCTCGCCGCGCTTGTTAATTGACAAAAAACTCTCCAGTGTAATTTAGATTTTGCCGCGTATCGATAGACTCTCTCTCGCCGTGTGTTCAATCGAATTCGGGATAGAAATGGAAGACCTCAAGAAAAAAAGGACGCCTTTAAAGGCTAAAATTACAAGAATTGAAAACTGGCTCTCACAAAAGGCTAGTACGGAAAAGGATGCGCTACAATTTCAATTTCGGCAAACAGAATTAAAAACCTGTTTTTTAAAATATGAAGAAATAATGGATCAGATAGACGAGATTGATGAAGCCGGTACTGAAGCAGAAGACAGGGTAACAACTGAGCAAAAATATTTCTCTATTCTCGCGGGCCTACAGCGTAAGATGGACGAGTTATTGTTGGGCCCCCCTCCTCTCAGATCAAATAGCACTCAGTCAACTGTGGCCACTGCTAAGGTTAGGCTTCCGGAGATCACCATGCAAACGTTCTGCGGGTCATTCTCTGAGTTCAACTCGTTCTACCAGCTCTTCGAGACGCTAATAGTGAACAATGAAGAACTCAATAACGTGCAACGATTTATTTACCTTAAATCGTTCCTGCGAAATGAACCCCTCCAGTTGATCGACAACATCGAAGTTATCGACGAAAATTTCGATATAGCTGTAAAAACTCTCAAAGATCGTTACGAAAACAAATCGCGAGTGATTAGCTTACACATTCAAAAATTGTTAAAGGCTCCATCTCTAGTTAAAAGTAATTCAAAGGCATTACGCGAATTTTTAACTCTAGCTCAGCAGACGCTGCTTGCTTTGAAAAATATGTCCGTACCAATTGAGCATTGGGATTTACTATTAATTGAAATATTTTTACAAAAATTAGATTTTGCTACACATAGGGCCTTTGAATATGATATTGGGACAAAGACCTTACCTACCCTTTCACAGTTTTTTAAATTTCTCGAGAAAAAGTGTGATATTCAGGAAAAATTAAATGTTTCAGATCATGATAAAAAGGTTAATAACAGGTCTCAATCAAAAACATCTTTCTTCTCATCAGTTGACCAACCATCACACTCTTTCTCTGATAATAATTGTACTTTTTGCAGAAGTAATGCTCATAAGGTTTATCAGTGTAATGATTTTAAATGCCTCTCTTTACAGGAAAAATTTAATTTTGTAAAAGGTAAGAAACTGTGTTTTAATTGTTTGGGTAGTAAACATTTCTCTCAAGATTGCGGCTCTACTCGATCATGTACTTTGTGTGGGGGTCATCATCACTCATCCCTCCATGGAACCTCTGAAAATGTCTCTTCCTCTAGGAACATCAATAGGCAAGCTCTCTCTCGTGAGCGCAATGCTCAAACTCCTCAAAATTCTCAAGGTGCTTCTCGTGTTGTCGCTCCCATATCTACTCAGCATTCTTTTAATAATCGCAGCCAAAATGAAGCTTCTACTAGCTCATCCAGACCTCCTTTAGATATGCAAAATTCTCCAGATTCTCAGGCAGCCACATCTCTCTCCGCTTTATCAGTTACAACTGATGTATTGTTGGCTACCGCTTTAGTAACCGTTTATTCGAAAGACGGCAGACCCATGCATGCCAGAGCGCTCCTAGATAATGGGAGCCAACATTCGTTTATCTCTCGTGATTTGGTTGAGAAGTTAAAACTCATCCCTTATTTTAAACAGCTACAGATATCAACCATATCCGAAAACACCTCACTCTCAAACGAAATGTTAAACTTAGAATTTTTCCCCTATAATGTAAAGGACAGAAGTTTTAAAACTTCTTTCGCTGTACTCGATAGTATAACTTGTAGGCTTCCTAGAGCTACTATAGATAGAAGTAAAATAAAAGTCCCACAGGATCTCACTCTCGCAGATCCCTCGTATTCTGTTCCGGGTAAAATTGATTTGCTTCTGGCTGGTGATATCTATAGTGAATTATTGACGGATGGATTTATACGGTTAGGAAAAAATCTTCCCATTCTTCAGAATACTCACTTAGGCTATGTTATTTTTGGTACAATTAATCCTCAGGTTTTTCACCGTAATTCACATTTGGCTATCTCTCAGTCAAATGTTTCTCTCTTTGTTCAATCCGAACCCGAAGAACATAAGTTGGATAAGTTGCTTCAACAATTTTTCGAAATTGAAGAAGTTCCCCTCATTAGTAAATTAACTCCCGATGAAGAATTAGCGGAACAAATATTTAGCAAAACTACTCTTGTGTTACCTTCAGGTCGCTTTCAAGTAAATCTTCCATTTGTCTCTGAAAACGCTAATAAAATGTTAGGTGAATCCTTTAAAATGGCTTTTAAAAGATTTATGAATTTAGAAAATAGGCTCTTAAAAAACGAAAGTACATATGCTCAGTATAAGTCTTTCATTAATGAATATCTTCTTCTCGAACATGCGAAAATTGTGCCTCTCTCTCTAACCAACGAAAAGTTAGAAAATAAATATTTTCTACCGCATCACTGTGTGTTTAAGGAAGAATCTTTAACAACAAAGCTTAGGGTTGTTTTTGATGGTTCGATGAAAAGCTCTAGTGGTTATTCGCTCAATGATATTTTACTCAAAGGTCCTACTCTTCAACCGGAACTTTTTGACATTTTGCTATGGTTTAGATTGTATTCCTTCGTTTTTACAACGGATATACAAAAAATGTATAGACAAGTTAGAATAAATCCTGCTCAAACCTCTCTTTTAAATATTCTCTGGCGTGACTCCCCTGAAAAAGACATTGAGTGTCTTGAATTGCAAACCGTAACGTATGGAACTAAAAGCGCTAGCTTTCAGAGTACTCGCTGTTTAATGGAACTGGCACAAACTTATCAGACTGAGTATCCTCTGGCCAGTGATGCTCTTCAAAACAGTTGTTACATTGATGACATTCTCTATGGCGCTAATGATGTACAGACTCTCCTTAAGGCTCATAAGGAAATAACTAGTTTGCTTGGAACCGCTTGTATCTCTCTCCATAAATGGTGTTCTAACTCAAACTTGTTTTTAAAAAATATCTCTTCTCTCTCTTCGAACACTACTTATGTAATAGCTCCAGATAATGGCTCCAATAAGGTTTTAGGTTTATGTTGGAATCCTATTCTTGACACCTTCTCAATCTCTCTCCCAAATTTTACCTTAAAGGACTCATACACCAAGAGAGAAGTACTGTCAATGATTGCCCAAATATTTGATCCTCAAGGCCTAATTAACCCAGTTACAGTTGTCGCTAAATTAATCATGCAAAAAATTTGGATTTCCAAAATTAATTGGAACGATATCATAGATGCAGATACGTTGCATGAGTGGCTAAATTTTGTTCGCAGTCTCTCTAATTTTAAGGATTTAAATATACCTCGGTGTCTCTTTTTAAGTCAAGAAATCACTAGTGTTGAGATTCACGCATTCTCGGATGCAAGTTTAAAGGCTTATGGAGCTTGCATCTACCTACGTGTGATTTATAGATCAGAACAAGTATCTTGTTCACTTTTAGCATCTAAGAGTCGTGTCGCTCCGCTAAAACCCTTGACTCTCCCAAGATTGGAACTCATGGGTGCGCTATTGTGTAGTAAGCTCACAGCAAGGATTGCTAATATTATTGAAGAAAAACTCTCTCGCTTAGACTCTATAAATATGTGGTCGGATTCAGAAATTGTTCTCGCTTGGCTTCGTTCGCATCCCTCTCGTTGGACTCAATTTGTAGCAAATAGGGTTGCACAAATTTTAGATAATTCTCCTAACGCTCATTGGAGGCACGTACGATCCAAAGAGAATCCTGCCGACATACTCTCCCGAGGAATGCTACCCGCTGAAATAGTTAAATCTTCTTTGTGGTTTCATGGTCCTCAATTTTTGAATCAATCTCGGTTGGATTTGTTGAAATACAATCCAAAAGTTTATACCTCCAAGTTACCCGAAGAAAGGAAAGTAACTCTTCACATTCGAAATGATCAAATAGATTTTTTCACCTCTCTTTCTGATAGGTTCTCTAATTTTTCAAGGTTTGTAAGAACTTTAGCATTTATATTCAGGTTTGCCAATAATGCCAAATCGCCTTCTCATAAGTTATCAAATTCTCTTGAAGTAAGCGAACTTCAAAACGCTGAACTGAAGATTGTTAAGATGCTTCAGTATTCTTCTTTCTCGCTTGAGATTTCTGAGATTAAAAAAGGTAAAACTCTATCCAATAAGTCTATTTTACGCTTAAACCCCTTTTTGGATGAAAATGAAATGCTGCGTGTAGGAGGTCGCCTTGGTAACTCAGACGTTACATTTGATCAAAAATATCCTCTTCTCCTTCCCTCAAAAAATCGTGTAGTACGTCTCTTTCTTCAGAGAGAACATATCAGACTTTGTCACTCTGGTCCTCAAAATACTTTATCTCAAATTCGACTTAAATATTGGCCTTTAAATGGACTACGTGAAGTTAAAAAGGTCATACACCAATGTATGGTTTGTTTTAGGTTTAATGCCAAACCCGCTATTCAGATTATGGCAGATTTACCAAAGGAACGTTTGCAATCCTCTCGAGTATTCGCTCATGTCGGATTAGATTTTGGCGGGCCCTTTCAGATCAAAGCTTCCAAACTCCGCAAAGCTCCTTTGATAAAATCTTATATTGCTCTTTTCGTTTGTCTATCGACTCGAGCTGTTCACATTGAAGTCGTGTCCGGCCTTTCTACAGAGACGTTTCTTCTCGCTCTAAAACGTTTTATTAGCCGTAGAGGCCTCCCTCAGACTATATTCAGTGACAACGCCACGAACTTTTTGGGAGCTCGTAATCAGTTGTTTGAACTTTATAAGTTTTTAAAAGAAAAAGAAAACTCTCGCTCTATTAATGATTTTTTGGCATCATCGCATATTCGCTGGAAAACCATAGTTCCTCGAGCCCCTCATCATGGTGGCATCTGGGAAAGCGCTATAAAGAGCGCAAAGCATCATATCCGTAGACTCATGGGTGATATTAAGCTCACTTTTGAAGAATTTACCACTGTTCTCACTCAAATTGAAGCTGTGCTCAACTCTCGACCGCTTTGCTCCCTCTCAAATGATCCCTCTGATCTAACCTATCTGACCCCTGGACATTTCTTGATTGGACAATCTCTTACGTCATTTCCTGAAAGGGATGTAATCCACATTCCCGAAAATAGATTAAGTTTATGGCAACATCTCTCTAAACTCCAGCAAATGTTTTGGAAAAAATGGTCAATTGACTACTTGAACAGACTCCAAAATCGCCCTAAATGGTTTCTTCCTCATAAGAACCTAGAGCCCAACGATCTCGTCTTGTTGATTGAAGATAACACTCCTCCTCTTTACTGGGCTCTAGCAAGAGTGATTGATGTCTTTCCCGGAAAGGATGGCCGAGTAAGAGTTGCATCGGTCAAAACTAAAGATGGAGTCTTCAAGCGCTCTATTAATAAATTGTGTCCTCTACCAAATGACTGTTAAAATTAAGTTAAGTTTAGTGTTTTCGCTTAAGAACATTGTAAGTTGATTTATGTTAGGTTAGGTTTATGTTAAAGCCAGTGCTTCAACGCGGGGGAGTATGTTGTGAAAACAACAGTTATTTACATTAATTTGCTTTTATAAAAATATCTCTCTGTAAATCTGTTGGGACAATCTGTATTGTGTTTAAAATATTTAATTCTCTGAAAAACTTGAGTGTAGCGTTGTGTGTTTCATAAAATATACATCTGCATTTTTTATAGTTTCGGGGTAAAAGCAGGTCATTTTGCCAAAGAAGTGTAACATGTGTTTGGCCCTTTTCAGGGCGAATGGTGTAAACTAAACTATCAAAGATAATAGTGCAGAGATTTTGAATAGAATTTCAGCAGTCTCTTTCTGATGTCAGAGATGAACACTTTGTTCGCTTGTGCGTCTCTTTTCGCCGTAAAAATACTCTCTCCGCAATAATTAATAGATTAAAAAGACTCTTACGTTCTCTCGTTCGCTATTAAGACTATAATTTATCGTTAAGCCGCTTATTTGTCAAAATCGTTGTTGTTAATAAATGTTTTGTTCGCCGAATACCCTTATTTATCGCTAATACACAACCCTTTCTATCGTATTAATTAGCACCCTTAAAACCAGACCAAATTAAATCTTAGAACCAGTTCTCCTAAAAGTTCACTATTTTGTTTATATCGAAGGACGGGACATACGGGTGTGGTCCTAAAATATTCACCTATGTCCAATTAGGCAAAAGGTAATAATTAAACCATTTTTGCCACGGTGGGGTGAGATTGAATAAAAACTCACACCAAATGTTATGATTAAAAAAAACGGTTTTTTTTTTTCGGAACTACAAATTATTGTTAATGGTTGAATGTTTGTTTTTCTAGAATCTTAGCAATTAAAATAGACTTAATTTATTTTAAAACTAATTTGAAAACGTTAATTTCTATTCGGGTATATAAGGCAAAGCAAAATATTTTACATCCGTTTTTTTTTTGTTTTTGTCGTCGTAATTATTGTAAATTTTGAGGACTCTTTGCCTTATTATAAAAGTACCGTCTAGTCAGTGTTAATTGTCAAAATATCAACCCTGTCTACCTCGGTTGCTTATCGCTCCGGGTGGGTCTTAACAATGGGCCAGGTCAGATAAATTTAATAATATTTACGACCGCACTAATTGAACTCAACCATTTACTGTTAAACATACCATACCATAATTGATTATACTGTCTCAGATTTCTCACCCCTTGATGTCCACTCTACAATTATTATTAATGCTGGGCTATCTGATCATGATGCAGTTTGTACGAAGTTTAATATCTTTAGCAAACCCTCCTCGAAACCCCGACGTTTAGGCAGGATTTTTTCTACCCGTAACTTTCGTAATTGTCGGTCTTGACGGTCCAGTTAGCTGGGGCTCAGTCGATGGACAAGTTTAGTGGATTTGCGATTTGCGGTCGCTGGTTCGAGCCTCAGCTAGGTCATGAAATTTATAAAAGGCCAACGCCGTAGTATAAAACTCAATAGAGTCTACGGCTTGGTCTGGAATAAACTGGCGTCTGATCGGCCTATGGAGGAGCGGTACGGGAAGGGATAAGGGCTTCCGGCTTGGTGATACTCCTCCATAGATCCCTACCGAAGGGCGTTGACGCCTAAGAACGGTGTATACATACATACATACTTTCGTAATTTCCAAAATTTATGCTTAACCTCTGAGTGGCACTTTCCTGCTATAGACGTGGATAATAATTTCAGTGATTTTTAGATAAGCTTGTCTGTATCTTCAATAAGGCATTTCGTCTAATTCCAATTAAGCCAAGACATCGCAAACCCTGCACTACTAAAGGTATCCGAATATCTTCCAAGAATATGCGTTCTCTACTCTACATCAATAAATTTACTACCAACGTATCTATGACTGAATATATCACCAAGTACAGGGCAACCTATCTTAAACTTTTAAAATCAGCTAAAAAAGTCTACTACCAAAACCGTCTGGGAAGCTCTAAAAGTGTTGCAGAAGAAACTTGGTCCATAATAAACGATCTTCGTAATAAAACCCACACTGCTCAAACATTTTCCCTTTCAGACCCTGAAAATCTAAATGAATACTTTATTAATGTGAGTAAAAATATTACATCAACTATTTTGCCACAAAAAGATCCCATTTCCTATCTCCCTAATTAAAGAAAGGTCTCGAATTCATTCTTTATAAAACCAGTCGATAAATCTGAACTGATCCAAACAATCAATAGTATCAAAAGCAAATCTTCCTGTAGTACTGATGGTCTATCGATAAAAATTTTTTCTAATCGCCCAGAGAATGTGTTGGAAGTCCTCATCTCACTGATTAATGATTCTTTTGAGAAAGGCAAGTTTCCAGAGTGCCTAAAGGCTGCCATCATTGTTCCTCTTCATAAGGGTGGTGAAATATCTAATACCTGCAATTATAGACCTATTGCACTACTACCGGTACTCTCCAAAATTATTGAGACACTCATAAAAGCCCGACTTTTGTCCTTTCTCGTTAAAAACAACATTTTATCACAAAATCAGTTCGGATTTTTAAATAATAAATGCACCACTGATGCCATGTTTTCTGTACTACATGAGGTTTATCAAGCACTGAACAATAATCTTCACACTGCCACCGTTTTTTGTGACTACGCCAAAGCTTTTGATTTTGTAAATCACAACATTTTGATAAAAAACTAAATTTCTACGGAATTCGAGGTATTTCTTTGAATTGGTTCCAATCTTACTTGGATGATAGGAAACAACTGGTTAGAGCAAATGATACAGACTCTAGTCTCAAAAACATTGTATGTGGGTACCTCAAGGATCAGTATTGGGCCCTCTACTTTTCCTTATCTTTATTAATGACATCACTAGTTTAAAAATCGATGGAAAAATCTTTATTTTTGCTGATGATACCAGTATCACTTGGAGCAACTCAAATATTGCAACTCTTCATGCTACTATAACTTCTGATCTACTTACAATAAAAACCTGGTCTGACTCTAATTTACTCTCGTTTAACGTAGATAAAACAGTATCATTATCTTGTAAAGGAGCTCTCCAACCCTTACCTCTTAATAACAGCCAGATCAGTACTGTTGATTTTGTAAAATTTCTTGGTATTTTTTTAGACAGTAATCTTAAAAAATGGTCCCTCCATATTAATTTGTTAAGGAAGAAACTATCTTCAGCTTGCTATGCTATAAGATCTATTTTGAATGAACTCAATTTAGCGTCTTCCAAAATAACATATTTTTCTTTGTTCGAGTCACATCTTCGTTATGGTTTTCCTTTTTGGGATTCTGGCACAGCTGCCCAATTCGATGTTATTTTCAAATTACAAAAAAGACCAATAAGATATCTGTTTGGCCTCATAAGAACAACATATTGTAGAAGTTACTTCAAAGATCACAGAATTTTAACCCTTCCATCTTTACATATTTTAGAAACTGTTTGCTTAATTCGTAAACATCTACATGTCTTTCCACCAAGACCTAATCATGACTACTTCACAAGAAATTCTACCTTTGACGTCTATTTATCGACCCCGTCATCTGAGTTAGTAAAGAAATCTATATTATATTCCGCAAAAAAACTTTACAACCATCTCCCTCTACAACTTAAATCTGCAGCATCTTTCCCAAATTCCGTAAACTGACAAAAGCCTACCTATCCGAAAGACCATATTATGCAGTAGAAGATTTTCTTAATCAATAACTAAGAAATTACAGTACCCTTTGCACAAGTAGTATCTTTATTGTTATTTTTCATCTGTATTTGGGTGTCATATGCAGCAGCTTAACTTTTAAACTTAATTACTAGGTAGACTATGCAATTTGCAATTTATTTTAAATTTTGCAATTGATTAACAGTTTAACTTCATTATTATTATTATTATTTTTTAATTTATACTGACGATTTATGTAATTTTAGTAAATTGAATTGTTATTGTTTTGTTTTCTTGACTTTTTGTAAGCTTTGTCGATAAAATTCTACAATTTTTCATAACAATAAAACATATTTCTATTCTATTCTATTCTATTCTATTCTATTCTATTCTATTCTATTCTATTCCATTCTATTCTATTCTATTCTATTCTATTCTATTCTATTCTATTCTATTCTATTCTATTCTATTCTATTCTATTCTATTCTATTCTATTCTATTCTATTCTATTCTATTCTATTCTATTCTATTCTATTCTATTCTATAATTTACAACTACTCCATATATTTTTTGGCTGAGCGATGTACACCGCCGGGAAATGAAGTTGGAGCGCTACTAAGATAGAAATTTGGAACGTGAATGTAGCCAAATATCCAACTAGTAATTCCACTTAGTGGGACCACAAATCGGAACGTGAATACACCGCTTAAACTATGATTATCTTGTTTACAATGACCTAAAGTAAACTTTGTTTTATTTAACAAAAGCCAAACTAAAACTCCCTTGAAAATCGTTATGTATGTGTGTTAATGATCCTTTCAGTTTAAGAATTATAGCGTTTATTTACTCTGAGTCGAAAACTTCCCTTCCATTCCGCTAAGTATGGAACAATCCAATCTGAATTGTGTTAGGGTTAATTTTTCTTCTTATCTCGTATGTCCAGTCCGTCACTGTTTATTTCTTCGTATTTGCAGAAGGTTTGTGGTGTTGAGGCACGCAAGGCGGCGAGACATGCGATCTTGCCGTTCCTAGGGGTTTATAGCGAAAGGATGGAATGGCAACTTTATTAATTATCGTTTCTTAGCATGCCGAAATGCGCTGCAACTACGGGTTTTATTACTTTTCTTTGAGAAAGTTTTTATATGTATAGATAATAACTTTAATAGCCAGATCAAAAAACAGTTAACCCTTTGTGGCCTAGTGGCTAAACGGTGGAACACCTTTAAATAATTTTTTCCTACTGCCCAGTGCCGTATTAACCATTAGGCAAAGTAGGCAGTTGCCTAGGGGCCTCGGCCCCAAAGGGGGCCTCCTAGGGCCCAAAACGACAAAATAATAATTAGAATTAAATAAAAACTAGGTATAAATCATAATATATGTTGAACAATTCAAATATCAGCTAGTGAAGCTGCAACCAATGAAAATGCACGTGATGAAATAGAAATAGCTGAGAGAAACATAGCTTCCATAACTGAAGAAGATCAAAAAACATAAAATGACAGTTATATTCCAGTTCAAAAAAAGAACCAGAAACCGAAAGTAATTTAGAGACCGAAGTTAAAGGTAAATTGGGCTCAGAATTTGGAAACAACATAGGATTATGGAATACCATAACTGAAGAAATATGGAAATTTTGAATTGGGAAAGGTTCTTCAAAATGTAAGAATCCTGATGAACGTTTCTCAGCATAAAAAAAATTTTGAGGGCATTACAAGATTTTTTACACAATCTGTGGTTTTTCGAAAATATATCAGTGTAATAAAAATTAAAAGAGATTGGCTAACCTACTGTTCCTCAAATGGAAAAGTTTACTACTCTTCATGTATACTTTTTGGAGAACATGGCGAACGTTTGACGAACACTCATCGACAGGCAGCGCCTTTATGGTCGAATTGACAGCTCTTTGGAAATTGAATTTAATCAACAAGGAGATTACTGGATTCAAGTTCTGAAAAGAATATTATCTGTGGCTACGTTTCTATCTTCTCGCGGATTAGCATTTAGAAGTGATACAGACATTCTTCGTTCACAAAATAATGGGAACTACTTAGGCCATTTAAAGCTACTTGCAGAATAAGATCATCTTTAAGCTCTCATTTAGCTAAGTATGGCAATAATGATACTAAAAAGCCTTCTTACTTATCTCTGGGATATAAGATCTGGGAAGAAATAATAGAGGTAATGGGAAAACACGTTTTGAATACAATTGTTAAAGAAATTAAGGAAGCCAAATACGACTCCTTAAGTGTCGATTCAATTTCAGATTTGTCTCATATTGACCAGTTGACTATTTATTAAGATATGTAAATCCAACTGATGGTTAAAGTGTACGAGGGTTTTCTCACAGACATACCCATCACAGACATCACCAGCCATACTGGAGAAAATATTTATTTATCTGTTTTAATTATTTAAAACGACTGTTGCATTGCTGTAAACGACATGAGGGGACAATCGTTCAATAAACATGTCAGTCAAATATAATGGTATTCAGGCTCATTTATCTAAGATTAACAAACTTGCAATTTACATTCCTTTTGCCGCATACTCGCTTAAAATAATTTAGTTGGAGTAAGTGCTGTTGAAAGTTGTATTGGAGCAATATCGTATTTTGGGTTTGTTCAGTCCGTGTACAACTTTTTTTCAGCCTCTACCCACCGTTGGAAAGTTATGATCAAATGCTTAAATCAAACTCCACTAAGCGATCTCATTCGCCACGATCTAGTCATTAAAAGAATAAGCAGCATTAGATGGAGTGCAAAGGCTGACGTAACAAGAGCTTTGTCCCAAGGTTACAACGTCTTTAAATCTGCTGTACATTCTCTTGCTGAAAACACTAATCAAAAGGATGAAACAGTTCAATAGACTAAGTTTTTGTTGAAAGAAATGTCAAAAAAGAAACATTCGTAATGAATGAGTTTTGGCATTTTGGGCTACAATTTAAAACGCATCAACGCTGTCAGTAAATCATTACAGAGAAAAGAGATTGCACTTAAAACTGCAGATGGAAGATGGAGATGGAGGGGTTCGCCGAGGTGCTTTTGGAGGGAGAAGGAATAGAGGCCTTAAGGGGCCTCATAGCTTGGGTTGCCTAGGGACCTCAAGATTCTTAATCCGGGACTGCTACTGCCCGAGTATCAGATCACGAGATTACAAAATTCTAGGATCAATTATTATGCATAGTGTACATCATACATTTGGCGCGCTAACAAGTGGATGACAATGAGGTTATTTTATTGCTGCAAATAAACAAACCTTCTTCTACTGCTAAAAGATATGAATTTGTTGATAAATAGATGTATTTATATATTACCGTATTGAGACTTGATGAACTGCGAAGATAACTAAGTGAATTTTGATATTTTGTATGGTGGTTCCAGGAAGGTGCCACTAGGCCGTCGGTAACACTAGTAGGTATGTTTTGTTACAGAATTCCAAAATGAAAAGACGTCTTGATTTGAGTAAAATAACAAGTAATGACGCTTACGATTTACTAAGAGATATCCCATCGGATGGATCTGACGCTAAAAAAATTGTTTCATTCCATTTCACTCTAAATAATTTTTTCGTTTGTGGCCTAGTGGTTCCACATGTTACCACCACCTTTTTTTATAATAATTACAAAGTTTTAATATAAAAAACCTTTATTTTGTATATTTTTTGCCCTAATATCTCCTAAAAACAAATTATTCACCATCTAATATAAACAAAAAAAGTCCGTCCGCAAAGGGTTAAGAATATTATTAACCTTATACCAAAGTATATAATTAGTCCAGTCGGGTTAAATTGTTAGATGAATAACAGGCCTAACCTTGCATTAGGAGCTGCCCCAAATTTTATTTCTCTAATCTTTAGGGGGGGGGGGGTCAATAGTAGTGTAAATTTAAAATCTCGACTGAATTCCGCTGTTGAGAACCGTTTTTGTTCAAAATTGTTGAAAATATGATTTTCTATAATTCCTATTGTTATAATTTTTTCGTGCTGTCGATATTTTCAGAGTTATGGCGGAAAATAGTGACAGTTAGAGCATAATTATTGAATTATCTCGTTTATTATTAGTTCTACGACAAAAATGATCCTATACAAAAATAGAGATAATTAAATTATATACAATTTCGATCTTAAGTGAGAAAATAATAAAAAGTGGTGTGGGGAGCATAATTATTGAATTGAATCTTGTTTCCGAGCTGCTCCAAATTTTATAATTCTATCCTTTAGGGGAAATCAATAGTAGTGTAAATTTAAAATCTCGACTGAATTCCACGGATGAATTAGCCGCCATATTGATTTTAAAGGAGAACTGTTGTTGCTTAATATCTCCGCAATTTTCAACTTTTCGACAAAAATGGTAGGAACTAAAATTGTTGGAAATTAAGTTTTCTACAATTTCTTTTGCACAATTTTTTTATGCGATAAATATTCCCCGAATTAAGGGGGAAATAGTGGAAGCAGAGGGGAAGCATAATTATTGAATTGCCTCATTTATTATTAACTTTAGGACATAATTGTACATAAACAAAAATAAAGAGAATTATATTTTATACAGTTTTTGAAACTTCCAATGAAACACCAACCAAACTAAGTACATAAAAGACATAAATAATAACTTATATGCTTTAAGTTCACTTAATTTTATTAACTAGAGGGTTTTATTGGTTTAATTTGACTGTCGATATTTTAAGTTTCATGTCAGCTAATAACGGAAAACAGTGCAACAGTGAAGGAAATGGCAGGAGAACGGAAGGCTTGGAAGAAATGGATAAAAGATGGATAGGTGATACCAAAGTCCGACGCTCTTATAGGGCATAAGGACAACGAGAAGAAGAAGAAGAAGAAGTTGTCAGCTAATATATTTTAATATTTCAACATTTTTTTTTTAATTTTGGACCCTGTTGGGGGGAATTTCCCCATTCCCCCCCCCCCCGTCTTGTAGACCCGCCACTGGTTCTCTCGAAAAATTGTAGTAAATCGTAATTGCAACAATTTCAGCCCTTACACTTTTTGTCAAAGGATTGAGAATGGCGGAAATATTGAACAAAAACAATTTCTATAAAATCGATCATTTCTTAGGCTCGTACTTTTCTTTAGATCAAAATTGTGCAAAATCAAATTCTATTCATTTTTTTATAGGTACATATTTGTTGTAAAACTAATAATAAACGAGTTAATTCAATAATTCAATAATTGTGCTTATAATAAAACAAGTGAAGAAAAAAAGAGGGTACAAAATGGGCAATAGAGAGATAAAAATACTCTGTTATGCTGATGACACCGTGTTAGTAGCAGACTGCGAAGACGACCTACAAAGATTATTGCACGAGTTCAACATTAACGCAAAAGAAATGAATATGAAAATATCAGCCCAAAAAACAAAAAGCTTAGTAATTGCCAAAGAACCAATAAGATGCAAATTGGAGTTAAACAATCAAATTATACTTATGTATAATTTGAGTTTGCATACTAGTTTATCCTAACGCGCTTAGGACAAATTAGTTTGTCCTAGGCCAAACTAGTTTGTTCTAGGCCAAACTAGTTTGTCCTGAAATCGGGTTTGACCGGTATCATATATATATTCTTTTGTGATCGATCATATAAAATCAGTTTATACAACGATTATATATTTACTTTAAAATAAAAGTAACTTAACATTTTGTGTTATATTTTTCATTTTATGGAAAGCCAAGTTTTATTTTATAAAGTTCTTATTGAATAAGAAGAACGGTTTATCTTAATTCAGTATAATTCTGTGAATTCTGTGAAATAGACATAATCACAAACCAAGCGGGGCGCTCCACTTCAAGCCCGCGCTCGGCAAATTGAATATTCAGCGTTTTTTCTTCTTTAGATAAATTTAATGAATTCCTTGTGAAAACTCTGGGTAAAAATTCAGGCGGATAAAACTCCCTGCCAGAAAAATTGAACTGCCGGGATTTCTTTTGTGTTTAGAGACTCTTATATCAACAGGAAATTGATCCATTATTAGAGGTATATGTATGTACAGGAAAACTTTTTCCTTGTGGATTTTTACAGGAAAACTTTTTCCTTGTGGATTTGTATATGTATCACCTTTTGAAGCTTTTGTTACCTCACATATTATGAAGAGTATTATTAAGCTTTATTGAAAATATTTGATTCAGCCAAAGACTAACCTTTAGCGCCTTATGATGTATATTTTTTTAGTTTTATTTATAATACAATATAATTTAATTTTTTTTAAGTTTAATTAAGTTTAATTTAAATTTAGCTTTTTCTTATTTTTTTTATTAACCCCATTTTATTTCCAGTATATTATCGCTCATAAAAATAAGTAAATTTTATGACAACCGTTAGACGATGGCATGCAAGAATTCTCTCCACTGAGAGGCTCTCTTTAATATATAATAATTAACAAACAAAATTAATAAACGAATTCTATTTGAATCTGTTTATTAAGTATGTAGGCTTAAAACGCTTTAGTCGACACACTTTGTCGTTGACATTAAACAGTTCGCGCACTAAGTCTTTAGAGTTGGCACTAGTTTTATTTTTGTATTTTCCCCTGTACTTTGTGACTTCAGCTTTTATGGATTGAACTTTGGAGGTCTTTTTCTATTATATTGTCTGAAACATACCACGGAGCATTATTTATAATTCTAAAAACTTTGCTCTGGAATCTTTTTACGATTTCCAAGTTTGAAATTGCTAGCAGGACCCCATAATTGAATGCCATACGTTCACGTTGGCTTCAGTATAGCTTTATATATGAAATTAATATTTGGTAGATTTAAGTGCGATTTCCTGCCAAAAAGCCAATAAAATTGTGTTAGTTTGAGTTCCAATTGTTTTCGTTTTGTAAATATATAAATATGCTCTCCATGTTACTCTTCTCTCAAGATGTATACCTAAATATTTGACTTCGCTTCTCCACGTAATCATTTGATTATTTAGTAACACTGCTGGACATATACCTCCTCTTAGTGTAAAGGTAACATCGATTGACTTGGTCTCATTAACTCGAATTTTTCAGTTTTTTAACCATGCTTGTAAATTATTGAGGCTGGCTTGTAAGTTTCTAGAGGCAGTTACTTTATCATGATGAAAGGTGAGTGCTGCAGTGTCATCTGTGACAGTTGCTGCTATTTTAATTCTTGATGTTGGTAGATCTGCAGTAAAGAGCTGGTACAAGATTAATCCTAACAGCCGGGAACTGCGGGGAGTTCGTTTGTGTTTAGAGACTCTTATATCAACAGGAAATTAATCCATTATTACAGGTATATGTATCGCCTTTTGAAGCTTTTGTTACCTCAACTATTATGAAGAGTATTATTAAGCTTTATTGAAAATATTTGATCCAACCAAAGACTAACCTTTAGGGCGTTGTGATGTATATTTATTATTTTTATATCTAATATAATATGATTTTATCCAAATGGGGTTTGGCAATAAATCAAAACAAAATACCTAATATTTACGCTCAAGAAAAAATACAGTTATTGTAACAAGGGGTCTATTGAATAAAAAGGAGTATTTGCTTTCACTTCCTCGTATTTAAGTATTTACTTAATAGTATTTAAATAAAGCATTAAAGAAATGATTTTATTCAATTACTATTAAGTAAATACTTGTAAGTTAAAGCAAATACTACTTTTTATTCAATAGACCCAAGGTTACAATAATTTGGGGAATATGGGTTTGAAAAGGTATAAAGACCGTGACAGACACGCAAACTTTAAGTACGCGAGATTAATGATCGCGGACTTACTCGGCTCGCCTTCGGTGACACACGGTAAGCTTACTCATTATACATTGCGATGTCGTCGAGAGAAGATGCTACAACGTAAAACGTTATTTTTTTTTAAATAATCTATATTATCGGCATTTTCAGTACCTATGTTTCATAAAAATGAGCACTTACATTTTACATTATATTTTACAAAAAATATCGTTTTATTAAAAAAAATAAATAATTTGTCCTGATAGACCACCGTCGTTCATTTATGTAAGTTTTTTCGTACGGCTGAGGGTACGATTCAGTCCCAAATTGGTCCCCAATTATGACCAATGTGAAAGGTCGCCTTGTAGGATCCTTTATTTTTGGTTTTGAAACACATATGAACGTGACATCGCATGTACCCAAAAAGAATAGAAATGTATTACTGGTTTCATCATTTCATCACACTGATTCAGCAGACTGAATGGACGAAACTAGCAAAAGGCCAGAAATTTTATTCTATAATTATACCAAATGTGGAATAGATATTGTATATAAAATGGCGTCACCTTACAATATGTCTAGAAATATTAAACGATGGCCACTGGTAATTTTATGGGATCCTAAATATCGCCAGTATAAACAACGAAGCCAATTTATTAAATAATTAGGAAAGACCTAGTAAAAAGTTATTTTCAAATTAGGGCTACATCCTCAGAATTACTTTCTCATATTCCATAAGTTGTTATGAAATACTCTGGAATGTCTACACAAAACCGACCTAATCCACCACCAGGTAAAAAATCATTGCAAATACTGTAAGAAAAGGAAAACCAGATATTTTGCACACTTTGCAAATGTTGGTTATGCATGGATCCTATCGTAGCCTGCTGTAAGAAGTGTATTCAGCAAAAAATTTAGAAACTGTCCTCGTGATTACATTTTCTATTTTCTGTGTACCTAATTTTGCTGAAATCTTGATGTTTTGTAGTAGAGTTTGATTATTGTTTTGGTCAGGTTTTCTTAAATAGAAGAATAATTTGATTTTTTGTAAGTGTGGTAAGCTCTCAAAATTATGATGTGAAATATATCACTGGTTTTTGATCTATTTTAATTTAATACAAGGTAGGCATTAACAAACAAAATATTTTCATCAGTATGGAGAAAACAGCCTATAAATAATTAGGTTTAGGTACTCAAAATAAATAATCAAAAATTATTTAGTATAGCTTAAAATAGTTTTATACGGTTTTTCTCAAAACATATAAAATGTAACTTGTCTCCTGTCAACAATAAATGAGTGAATTATTTATAGGCAATTTGCTTAATTAGTGAAAATATAGGTGTAACTTAAACACAATAAAAAAGGCCCTCGGCTCGGGGCTCGAAGCAGTGATACACGTACGAGTAAGATTTCAAACTGGTTGGATCGACGGCGTGCTTACTCGGCGGACTTAAAGTACGCGTACTTACGGTGACACACGCGCGAAAAAGGTTGTCGAGCCATAAGTTCGCGTACTTACTCGCGTGTCTGTCACCCCTTTTACACTTTAAATATCTTGGGGTCTCAGTTAATGGAACTAATGATAGAAGCATAGTAAGCATTTAGAGGATCTTGGCAGGACACAGAACGTACTGGAAATACAACTTCCTCAAAGAAAAGGAGATAACTCAGAATACTAAACTGAAAATGTGCAGAGCAGCAATTAGATCAGTAATCATATAAGATGCTCAAGTAATGTGTATGATATAGAAAGATGAAGAGAGATTGAGGATTCTATAGAGAAAAATAATTCAGAGAATAGCAGACCCAGTAAACTTAGGTAATAATAAAAAAATACTTTTGAAAGGAGAAGACAGCGCATCATATTGATTAAGGCACAGAGGCACAGATGGATGAGACGTATAGAAAGGAGAAACCTTGAAGCAGTTATTAAGAGAAACACCAAATAAACACTAGGATCAGGTAGACCACAAGGAAGACCGAAAACCAGATGGGATAGTTGAGGACCTTAAGAAGATGCAAGTTAGAGAATCTATTGTTATATAAATTTTATGGGGAGAATTTAGAGAATTAATTTTATGTCAAAGACCACGAGTTTGTAAATTTTCATCGCTCTGTATACGACCAAGATTTGTAAATAAAATAATTTAGCCGTAAGCAGTGTTTCGTGGCAGAGTGGAAGGCTAGTGGTAAAGTTTCTACGAACGGATTTATACATTTCAAAACAATGAACTAAAATACGGTAGTTTTGGAAAGTTAATGAGCCGCATTGGAGTGAAACAATAGACCATGTTTCTAAATGGTTTCCTAGGAAAAAAACGATAGTAAACAATTTTATTTAGTTTATAATAGAGGGTATTTATAGAATGTAAGTAAAATTTAATTTTAATATCTCCTGGAAATTGACAAGACATAAAATTTATATACAAGACTAATTGTTCTTAAGAATAAAAAGTAGGGATATGATAAGTGGAGAATGCTTGTGATTGAAGAGGAGACCGATGGAAGGGGAATAGAGTGGTGAGTCTCAGATTGAGGAGATAAAAATAATTGACTGTGTAATTAAGATCGGAAGCAACCAGTCCAG
>NC_065446.1:55739590-55742090 GCF_917563875.1 Diabrotica virgifera virgifera
TCGATGCTTTCTGTGATAATATAATAACAAAGTTGTCTTATCGGACGCTGATGTATTGAGTGATTTAGTACATTTAAAAGTTATTTACATGCTTTAACATAAGTTTTGAATATATATTTTTTAATTTTAAAGCTCTTAAAATTATTGGGTAGGCCCGGCCTATCCTGCCTACCCCCAAAAGCCGCCACTGTTACTCAGATTTGAGTACTAGGAACTTTCTTCCGGACCGTTTTTCCTCGACGAATGAAAGCGGGATGTGACTGCATATCGTAGAGTTCTTTTCGCTTTTTTTATTCGTCGTCTGTTGTCTTATAAATTGTAAAAGTCACAGATTAATGATGTACCCGAAAGAAGTCCAACAAGAAAAGTTTTCAGATTTAAATAAATATTTACCATTTTAATTTTATTTATAACGGTGAATTCTGTATCTGAGACTTTTCGCTTTTAATTAAGAGATGTCGCTGATTGCGTCCCAAAGTGGATTCTAAACGGTCTTTAAAATTTCACATAAATCACACTAGTCCAGGCGCACTCTGCTGCACACACACACAGCACACACACACACACACACCACACACACACACACCACACACACCCACACACACACACACACACACAACACCCACACACACACACACACACACACACACACACACACACACACACACACACACACACACACACACACACACACACACACCCACACACACACACACACACCACACACACACACACAACACACACACACACACACACACACACACACACACACACACACACACACACACACACACACACACACACACACACACACACACACACACACACACACACACACACACACACACACACACACACACACACACACACACACACACACAACACACACACACACACACACACACACACACACACACACACACACACACACACACACACACACACACACACACACACACACACACACACACACACACACACACACACACACACACACACACACACACACACACACACACACACACACACACACACACACACACACACACACACACACACACACACACACACACACACACACACACACACACACACACACACACACACACACACACACACACACACACACACACACACACACACACACACACACACACACACACACACACACACACACACACACACACACACACACACACACACACACACACACACACACACACACACACACACACACACACACACACACACACACACACACACACACACACACACACACACACACACACACACACACACACACACACACACACACACACACACACACACACACACACACACACACACACACACACACACACACACACACACACACACACACACACACACACACACACACACACACACACACACACACACACACACACACACACACACACACACACACACACACACACACACACACACACACACACACACACACACACACACACACACACACACACACACACACACACACACACACACACACACACACACACACACACACACACACACACACACACACACACACACACACACACACACACACACACACACACACACACACACACACACACACACACACACACACACACACACACACACACACACACACACACACACACACACACACACACACACACACACACACACACACACACACACACACACACACACACACACACACACACACACACACACAAACACACAGGCAACGAGAAATACTAGAAGTCACAAACTAAAGGTAATACATTAAAATCAATTAGCCCTGAGAATAATTTTTATTGTAAAGTTTTATTAAATTTGGTTTGTTTTTATGAGTAGCAATTAAAATAATTAATTAATTTATCGAATTAATGAGATACTGGTCAATCTCATAACAGAGAGAAAATAGAGAGTATAATACTATATTACCGTATATCCGGAAGTAGCAAATATATGAAAATATTTTCGTGAAATAAAAAAGACAGTTTATGTTTCCTTTCTACTCAGAGGCGATGCACTCTCTCCAGACAGCTGTTTCTGTCTTACGACTCATCCGTGGAGCTTTATGCATGCCTCTGAAACAAAACGAAACCAAACTGCCTTATTTATGTGGAATTTTAAAGACCGGTTAAAATCCACTTTGGGAGGCAATCAGCAACATCTCTTAATTAAAAGCGAAAAGTCTCAGATACAGAATTCACCGTTATAAATAAAATTAAAATGGTAAATATTTATTTAAATCTGAAAACTTTTCTTGTTGGACTTCTTTCGGGTACATCATTAATCTGTGACTTTTACAATTTATAAGACAACAGACGACGAATAAAAAAAGCGAAAAGAACTCTACGATATGCAGTCACATCCCGCTTTCATTCGTCGAGGAAAAACGGTCCGGAAGAAAGTTCCTAGTACTCAAATCTGAGTAACAGTGGCGGCTTTTGGGGGTAGGCAGGATAGGCCGGGCCTACCCAAT